>NC_089795.1:14887214-14967214 GCF_040412425.1 Macrobrachium rosenbergii | reverse complement strand
TGAAAACTACTGAGGCTAGAGGGCTGCAATTTGGTCAATTTGATGATTGGAGGGTGGATGATCAGCATAACAATTTGCAGCCCTCTAGCTTCAGTAGTTTTTAAGATCTGAGGGCGGACGGACAGACAAAGCCTCACAACACTTTTCTTTTACAGAAAGCTACAAAGGATACGTCAGTACTAACTAAATATATGTTCTTTAATACACATGAAACATAAACTATTTATTGGTATTAGACAGGAAAAAAAACAAACAAAACCATGGGTTTGAATAACGTACGTTATCAAAATTAGCAGACGCACTGACAGGTGTATTTACAAGGGAAATGGTGTCCATATCTTGTCATTTATGATGAAGAAACAAGTACAACGAACGAAAGATGCTCTGAAGAGGTAAAACAGTGAAAAGTTTACTAACTAGTTATCGATAGAATAATTGAAATAACAAGACCAAAGATACGTATCTAAAGAAGCGATCAATATTTTAGGGTTGTATATGCAGCTTAAATACTCATTTTTCTATAGAGGGCTGGTACAATCAATTAAGAGAGAGAGAGAGAGAGAGAGAGAGAGAGAGAGAGAGAGAGAGAGAGAGAGAGAGAGAGAGAGAGAGAGAGAGAGAGATAACTTTATACCTTTCGAACGAGAAATCAGATGAGAGAAAAAAGGAAATTTGCATGAAGTTAACAATAAAGAACACACGTCTGTAGCAGCAGATATTCCACATTTTTGCTTATTAATAGGTTTTTGCGACATGTTCGGCTTCTTATTGTAGTCCACATGTCAGTAAAGGTTTTTGTTTTCAAGGTATCTCATAGTGACATATTGTATCAGAGTGATAAGTCAGTTCATGGAGAAGATAGGAAAGCACTGTATCATATTGATACTAGATTGGAAGGTCATATATTTAGCTGCAAATATTCAGTGGATTAACTTGTAATGACTGGCTCAAGTAATGTCCTCTCCTCTCCCCAACCCCGTCTCTCTCTAAAAAGAAAAAAAAAAAAAACGAATCATAGCCAAACGTGCATAAGTCTTACGTGACTATAGTTTTTGCACGGGGATAACGTTCAAATGAGGTGATTTGGCTTTGCCATGTTACCAGAAAATATGCTTCGTCACAAAAAAGATAAAACCAAAAGGTTGACGTTGTTTGGAATGAAGACCTAATTGGAATGGGTCACAAGGCAATACTACTAGTAGTTCCGTCCGTTGAAGGCGGAGGGAAAACAAGAAAGCGGTCGTGAGCCCAGAGGATGAAATTCAACCTCTCAAACAACATATTTAACGGCTGAAAGAAGACAGCGTATGACTGCCTTTCCTGCATATCAAACGTAGCCCCAAGGTACACATTTAATAGGAACATTTAGAAGCGGATGTAAGTTGATCAACGTGATAGGGATAAAGATTGAGGGTGAATAAAAGTCAAGGCCATATCAAACCACAAGGAGCGCAGTTTCCTTTCAAAATTCCCCTGCGGGAGTCACGCATGCGCAGAGTAAGAGAATTGCGTGCATGCGAGACACTAATTACCGCCACAAGTCAAATCGTTTCCATCCAGGCGTTTATATGATGACGATAACCGATCTGCGATTGTGGACGCTTTGGCAGGTTACAAGAATCACATCGAAGACGAAAACTGGAGACTATCGGCTATACTTATACCATATTCTTTGCGTTAAAAACATTGCGATGTACGATAATTTAAGAATAAGCGCCGTATTTCTACCAAACAGCCTACTGAGTTTGTTGACGTTGCAAATTGTACACTTATACACATGCATGTGCGAGCGTGTCCTCTGGGCCCGCACGATGGTACTCGTCCCTGAAATTCTTTGAGAGGCGAAGTAACGCGTTATTTTTAAACTGTTTCATCATCGTCACCAGGCTTCATCCTCCTTTAAACAAAACAACCACAAACAGGACTTGGAAAATCTTTTTTTTCTGAGTGCTCTATTTATCTTTCATTAATGCATAATGGTATATTTACCAGTCTCAAAAATAATACATTCTAACGTATGCATCATTTGCTCATTAAAGAAATGAGCACTTTAAAACCGCGAAAGCTCTGCGTGATGTGGTTGGAACTTCATTTGACCCGATGACAGCCTTGTGAGGAGAGTGATGTATTTTTTGATTGGATAGCAATAAAAATTTGTTTGAAACTAAAATGATCCTTTTCACTTATTATACATGCGTGGAAAAGCACCTCAGCTTTCTCTAAATGATTACCTAAGACATCAGCTTCTCTCAAAATAATATGACTCCCATTAGGTCTCATTAAACTGCTCATAAGATCTATCTTCTTTCGTTTAACATTCTACTTTAGCGAAGGATATGCTGCTTCCCGTCTCCGTGTTATGGTCATTTTCATCACTGCCAAAACTGCGCACATATATAAAATGACACAGATAAGCAGTGAAATATTAACATAAAAGAACTAATATATCTTTTTAAGTAAAATGTTGAGGAAAAAAAGATGCGGAATTCTTAAAACATGAGATTATCAGGTCCCTTTCCTTACCATCTCTTAAAACAGACTCAATTGGGAATACATTGTTTATTTCCTGCTAGACGTAATCACAGGGACAGGCAACAAAGTAATGGCGGATTAAATAATAATCATTGATCGCGTCCCTTAGTAAACTGGAACATGAACCACGACACTGCAAATCTCGAATGCATCAGCTCCTACTGAATAAACTTTTTAAAGAGAAGTTAAGAGCCATCAACATTAACGACAGCAAAATGCTTTCGATATTAGCAACGGGTATGTGAAGGTAATGCCAGCGTTGTCAAGTTATGGTTTCCATGAGAAATGGAGGAGAAGGAAGTATGATAACAGCACAAGGCAGGCAGTACGTGAGGAAATGACAAGACATGGACGTATCATGCCTTAGGCTTAAAGTTCAAGAGATGACGTAAACTTCCATGATAGCTTTTCCTTGAGCTAAGAAGCAACACTAGTCTCCAACTGAGCAAGCCAAACCAGCGTTAAGACCAAGCTTATGTTGCGGATCCAGTGGTTAACGATTATGTTCTGATGCAGCCTCGGCAGCCTCACGAACGAATCTATAGCGCTTTTCATAAGGAGACTTTCTGCCCAGTTTTCACGAACGCTTTGTTCTTCAAAAGTAACACCCCAATGCATAAAATAAGGAATTACATGAGAAGTCCATGATAACTTCTATCTCATTATTATACATGGATATATTTCTACAGGGCACTCAATACGGAGAGACAGCGCTGTCAGTTTGCAGGTGTAAAGAATGAATAATTATTTTAAAAAAAGAAAACAAATGAAACAGGTCCGTTTACTTTCATAAGTCTGTTTTGAATAGGGGAGGGGATACTTTTTATCAAAATATATTGGTTATTTTGACCGATGTCATGAATTTTCCCGAGATTTCGTTTCACATAAATCGCCAATGAAAATCACAATTCGTGAGTCAAAACACAACTTTCTATGATATAAAGGAGATCATAAATTATTATTCGAGAGGAATGGAGTATTTACAAACAGTAATTAAACATTGTAAGCTACAGGTTTTCTCGTTTGTCTGTTATAAGCAGACAAGAAGCGCACTCATAACCAGACAGTGGAAAAAAGCTGAAGTCACGTATTTCCTTGTAGGGTACCTCGGGGCTTCCAGCTGCAGCAAAGTGAAGTCGAGATTCCACATAACTTTCCATTCCTTGACCTTCAGAACTCTCGGGAGTGAAGAAGCGCTTTGCCTTCTAGCCAGTTCTTCCTGCACCTCTGTTGGTGTCTTCATGCAACACAATTCTTCTTGCCCAGACCCGCAACTGTGGGTACAGTACTGATGGTTCTGTTTTATCTTTTTCTTTGTCCATATCGAACTGCCTTTGTCGTTTAGCACGGTTAAGAAGGATTTCTTAATTATCATCTTTTCCTTCTATGTTGATCTGACGGTCACTTCTTGTAACTGCACCTAGCTGTCATTTTATTTTGTCACTGGGTTCAAGTTTGCTTTGCTTTTAAATCGGCCACTAGTTCGTGGTTTTTCACAGTGATCGTTGTTCCCGTTATTATGGTTTAACAGCACATGCCGTAATATCCAGTCGAGTTGGCTCTGCTGCTGCTTTCATTTTAGGCGTTATTATTGTTATTATTATTATTTTTTTTAAATACTCATAGTAGCATGAGTCTTCAAATGGAGAAACAAATCCACAGTTACGCAAATGTAAATATAATTACAGATAGATCCGCACGGATAGCTTTCGGGAATCTGTTCGTTCCCCTTTTCAATCTGGTGCCGTGAAGTAAAACACTAGCCAAGTAAACATAAAAAAGGCTCTAAACAAGCGAAGTTGTTTATAAAATATGGAACCAGCCGTCAAAAGGTATCTGTACAGATCTATCTTTAAATATATGTACATTTACATAACTGTAGATTTGTTTTTCCATTATTTTTATTATTATTATTATTATTATTATTATTATTATTATTAATTATTATTATTAATTTCCTCCTGGGCATAAAAGTCCTTCGCGTGCGAGGTAGCTATTAAATTTTGACAAGCCTGTTTCATGACTGGTTTTACTCGCTCTTGTAGGAAGAGGAAAACTATATTTACACTTAGTGCTTTCTGCCATTAGATTTAGTTCTATTACGTTAGTATATTTCGTCCTATAACCCTTACTCATGCGCAACAACATATGGCAGATGTGGCTGCGTTGGTGGTGTAATAAGACCTTTCCTCCTTGAGGGTTGTTAAGCGATTTAACCAAACTCAGGAGAAAAACTCATCCCTATTTATTGCTTGAGGTTTTGTTCGTTTTATATCTTATTCTCTGTGTGCTATTTTGTGACCTCTGAACTGCTGTATTTATATAGAGGTAAGGGCCGCAATCTGTGGAAAATGGGTACTTTTTTCACTATACACTGAAAGCTTCTTACAGCCAAACTCCTGCCTTGACATCGTAACTCCAAAGCTATCTTAGTGCAGAGGGGGTTCAGAATTGCCAGCAGTAATGCCCTATGAAGGGACGGGCCTTCCAAACAATGAGGGAGTATAACTGCAATTAAGAGGAAAATTTGCAAAATTAATCCTTAAATTTAACTCAGTTATTTTCTATCATCGGAATGTATCCACCAGAAGCGTAGACAGATTTAGATTATTTTTTAACTAATTGTTTTGCCACCTGAGGTTATGAACTGTAACATAGTTTATAGGGTGTATCCATACTCGCTCTCATGATTACACTACTTCTTCAAAGTACCTATAATAATAAAATCCGAGTGGATCTTGTTTGGGGAGACATGACATAGCCACCCACCCCTGCAAGCCGGTTTGTCCGCCCTGAGTGGGGGCGGGGTAGGTAGGGGAACGGGAGGGTAGGGGAGACATCCACCCTCCTCCTGTAAACCTGTTTGTTCGCCTCTTGTGGGGGCGAGGTAGGTAGGGGATCGGGAGGGTAGGGGAGACAGCAGCACCAGGTTCCAGCGCACGTAGTGTGAGCCAAGAAGCTCGTTAGTAATAAAAAATCCTGTATATAAAGCAATGAGAAATGAATAATTGCCAAAATTCCTTGAAAAGTAAATATCTAGGAGCCTTTCAACTGATTTAACAAATGAGTTTCTTTTCTCGTGTTTCCGTCACTACTGATGTGGAGCATCTAGCTTTCAACACCGACAGCACTTACCTGAACTGCACAATAAACAAACGATTGCAAACTGTGCTTTTGAAAAACTCTTTGATATCGTAGATTATGAGTAAAGTTTAAATGAGATATAAATGCTTTTAAGGATAAAATAGGGTTTTGGAAGAGTTAATGAACAAAGTGGTTTTTGACAAACAGAGGAACGAAAAACCTGCCCTCTTAAACCCATTGTTTCATTTTCACAATTCAGTTGTGATCCTTCCTGACAAAGATTCTAAAGAACGGAGACCTATCAAGTCTTACCATGAGTAAAATGTCAGCCATCAAAACTGACCAGTGATCTTGAAAGTCTAGTGTGGAAATATTCAGGAAAAATAATTACCAATCCCCAACGAACTAATCTTTTAAATAATGACCTTGAATGTACCTGTACCCTTGAAAAATAACCAAGGTATAAATAAATACTAGGGAAAATAATCAATTATCCGCGAGGTGCCTGCCTACCAAGTTTCATCAAAATTTGGAGTAATGTCTTAGCCTTTAAACTGACCTGCTACTTGAGAAACGTAGGTCAAGGTCATAATATTTTAGGAAAATCATCTCCCATCCCCAGGGTACATAAGGGGCATACTCAACAAGCTTCATCAAATCAGGGGGGAATAAAGTGACCAGTGACCTTGAGATATAAATCAAGGCAAAGAAAAACATAGGGAAAATAATTCCATTCCCCAATGTACATTCCTTTTAAAATTGATCAAAGTCAGAGAAAATGAAATGATGACCTTCAAACTGAGCCCGACTTTGAAAAACAGGCCAAGTTAAAACAAATAACTAAACTGACATCTTCGACACAGTTTAAATTGAATTCTGAAGAAAGGGTTGTGGTGCCATGCCCTGGGCTTCCCTGTGTGCTGATTACGAGTTTCAGGCCCACTCGCGGCTTGATAGATTTTTAGTGGCGACATGATCTCACCATTTCCGTGAGTTACAGATAAAGCTTTCCGGACTGGGGAGGGCCGTTTCCTAGGTCAACTGCTGAGAAGTTATATGCCCGTTTCCCCTTGTCCTAGTACGGGTGGAGAGGCCACTGAACACAGCGTGTGTGTTTGGTTCCTAGGACATCGTGTGACAGTGAAATGATATTTAATTTACCTCTGCTGCTCGACAGGTGCCTTTAAATCTCTAAAATATCACAGTTTCTGAGATCCAGAAAAATACCAAAATTTTGGCATTTACTAGAACCTGCGACCTTGAAAAATAGGTCACAGTAACAAGATAATACTGAGGAGAAATTATGACCATGGCACCCACCTACCAGTTCTAAGGAAAATTAAAACAAATAATAATAATAATAATAATAATAATAATAATAATAATAATAATAATAATAATAATAATAATAATAATAATACCTTACGACATGGCTGAAAAGCAATAAATGCCTTTCAACACGTTCTGGGGTCCACAAAAAACACGCCGCCAATTAACTTACATGACTTGAAAGGGTTAGGAGGAAGGTCATCTGGTCCATGATGCTATGAACTCTGTGAACGCTTAAGGTAACCAGCAATTGACATTTCTTGATTCTTACAAATTAATTCGTGTAAGGAGAAACTGTATGTTATTCACCATTCCCTTTTTCAAGAGAATCGACAGGCTAAAATCCCAGAACCTGGAAATTTTATTGAAGAACTAATTATATATCAACGGTTGACATCGGCAAATTCTGTGAGCTTTCTCCCCATTTTCAAGATGATCACATTTTTAGTTTTTTGTAAAAGAGAACTATTGTGCCGCCTTTGTCTGTCCTTACCCAGTTTTTCTGTCCGCACCTTTTTCTGTCCGCTCTCAGATCTTAAAAACTACCGAGGATAGAGGGCTGCAAATTGGTATGTTGATCATCCAATCATCAAACATACCAGATTGCGGGTCTCTAGCATCAGTAGTTTTTATTTCAATTAAGGTTAAAGTTAGCCATAATCGTGCTTCTGGCAACGATATAGGATAGGCCACCACCGGGCCGTACTTAAAGTTTCATGGGCCTCGGCTCATACAGCATTATACCGAGACCACCGAAAGATAGATCTACTTTCGGTGGCCTTGATTATACGCTGTACCGGCTGTACAGAAAACTCGATTCTTCGGCGCATTTTTTATATGTTATAGCCATATATAATCAAAGCTGCTTCCAAGCGAACCAGGTCTTGCATGAGTTATTAAACAGGGAGTCTTGTCATTTACCTCGTTTTCCCTCCTGGAAGCGCTTTGTCGCCCATTTGCAGGAGCTAGACTCCTAAAGAACCCTTGACACGCCTGGCGTTGCTTCATTACGTTTAAATGTCCTGCTTGTGTCTGCAATTCCAAATCAAAACATTTAATCAGAGGAATGTGTGATTTGTTCTCTCTTAAATCCTTCTGGCTCCATCTTTCATCTTTTCTTTAAATTTGTTTCTTTTTTTTGCTCAACAATAACCGAGGTTTTCAGTTAACCAGAATTACTCAGCAAATTTTGCTTAGGATTTTTCATAAATGGTTTTCCAAGAAACATGACGAATCTCTGTAAACGGCTATTGACCAACTTTCCTTCTCTCTCTCTCCCCTAATTTCATATGTAACTCAGTTCATTTATGCGCTAAGAAAAGCGCTAAATTTTTAGTCAAGTGTAAAATCCTTGTACACAAAAATCTTCGACGCTATTAAAGCTGCTTCAAATGGCCACAGCGAAACCCCACCAGCGCGCCCGCTCGTCTGTCTTGCAGGCAGTCTGACCTTCCTTGGAAATTAAGGTTCTTATCAGGATCAATTACACGAACATTCTTCTCGTTTTTATGCAGGGCCGACTACCGCAAGCCTGAAGGAAAACCAGAGAAGAGAGTGGGAAGGAAAGGAGATTAGGTGTTATGTGCGAAATGAACGACGGGGCCGCCTTTAAAGGAATTAATGCGAAACTGATGCGAGGGGGGAATTTCAAGGCTTGATTGTGTAGGGTGGAAAATAGCCATGGGACCGAGTAACCTTTTCTACCCACCAGGTGGCTCTCATAACAGCCAAAGAAAAATATTGGTACAGTGAAATTTTTCGCATATTGCAGGAACAAAGAAATAGGAATGACAGTATTATAATGAATGACGCATTAGCCTGTGGGGAGACTTTCCTCTTCAAGGGGTTTCACGAAACTTTGATCTTAGGGCTTGACACGTTCATTCACTTCTTTATTTCTTAACGCAGGCCAGCCTTTCTTTATATGAAGTAGATTGGATAGACGTCATAGGCTCTTATCTAATCAAAGTCTGAAGAGGAAGAAACAGCCACGAAATGAATAAATTTAGACTAAGTCTGACATCTTTATGTCGAAAGGTTCTCGAAATCATCGAAATGCCACCAGTTTACGGTTTTCCAAGTACTGCTGTGTATTCCTAGATTCTCTAGCTGACGAAATATCGTGCCCACAGAAAGAATCCAACGACGAGGAAGGAGACTAAGCAATAAAACAGCGCGCAGAGGGACACAACTAGAAACGGGAGAGAAACAAGTAAAAAATGCGCCGAAGTTTCTTCGGCGCAATTGAGTTTTCTGTAAACTCTCAGCCACGGCCCAAGAAACTCTCAGCCGCGGCCCACGAAACTTTCAGCCACGGCCAGGTGGTGGCCTGTGTTGTCGGCACCTATAGCAATGCCAGACGCTCGATCATGGCTAACTTTAACCTTAAATAAACTAAAAACTACTGAGGAGGCTAGAGGGCAGCAATTTGGTATGTTTATGATTGGAGGGTGGATGATCAGCATACCATTTCGCAGCCCACTAGCCTCAGTAGTTTTTAAAATCTGAGGGCGGACAGAAAAAGTGTGGACGGACAGACAAATAGCCATCTCAATAGTTTTCTTTTACAGAAAACTAAAAGTAATCGCACATACAACAAAAGATATAAGGCTGTTACATATAATACTAGAAGTAGACGCTATAGAATGATTGCCTAGGTGACACGAACAGTTACCTTCAAAAAGATGGGCGAAATCACCCAATGTTTCCCACAAAATGTAATACAACATTCGCTAAGGAATCGTGGTTTAATACTCTGAGGCAGAGGCGTGGTAGTTTTCATGAAAACTGGAATACAGCGTTAACACAGCAGAACGTTTGGAGGATGGCACATATGAAGAGCCAGGGGCAAAATAATCAAATCGAGAGAACTGAAACCACCGGTGGATGGAACAATTGTGGCGAATGTACTGTATATATATTTATATATATATATATATATATATATATATATATATATATATATATATATATATATATATATATATATATATAAAAGTATGAATGAATTTTTATTGACCGTGTGGTTAAAATCGCGTCACTGTAGTCCTGAGATCTTGTCTTCCGTGGTTCGAGCCCACGAGACGACGAACTTATTATCAACTAAAAAATCCCCCTTCGGGTAACATATATGAAAATATATTATTTCCGAGGTAGATCGAATTGGATATTAAAGGACGTTTGTAGCTTAATGCATACATAAAGTATATATATATATATATATATATATATATATATATATATATATATATATATATATATATGCATGCCATGCCGTGAAGGCTGATTAAAGACGCTTCTTGTATTTTACATCTTAATTAACAAATATGAAAAAGTGAGACGTCTGTCTCAAAGGATCAACAGGACAGATCTGGGGAAAATCAACTCTGTCGGTACTGGTGTTAGAGCACAAACAAACGAACGAACTCTTAAGTCTTTAACCTTGAGTTAGGAGAGATAACTCGTGACACACACAGGAGTAAAGTTCCCCAACACATAACAGGATAACAGGATGTCAGTTTACCAAGAGTTTTAACACAACTTTATCACCCTTGAATACAATATGCATCATACCGAAAGATGGCAAATAGGTTACCACCCCGAGTCACGTCACCTTCGGTTGGAATAGAACGGAATGGAATATAGTTTAGGCCAAAAGCCAAGCGCTGGGACCTATGAGGTCATTCAGCGCTGGAAAGGAAACTGAGAGCAGGTAGGTTTGAAAGGTGTAACAGGAGGAAAACTCGCAGTTTCACTATGAAATAATTGTTAGGAGAGGGTGGACAGCAAGATGGAAGAAAGATAATATGAACGGAGGTACAGTAAAAAGGAATGAAAGGGTAGGGGCCGAAGGGACGCTGCAAAGAAACTTTAGTAATGCCTACAGTGCACCCCGTGAGGTGCACTGACGGCACTAACCCCC
This sequence comes from Macrobrachium rosenbergii, assembly GCF_040412425.1. NCBI lineage: Eukaryota > Metazoa > Arthropoda > Malacostraca > Decapoda > Palaemonidae > Macrobrachium > Macrobrachium rosenbergii. The sequence continues at coordinate 14,956,347 of NC_089795.1, read as the reverse complement.
TGTGAGGACCTTCGGTTGCGACAACTGAGTCTCCGTATTACAGAAGTCATCAAATATTACGTAAACATTGGCACAGAGTCCCCTCTCACTCCATCTTTAAGCTTCTTCACTACTCGTTAATAGAAATGAATTCAACCATGACATTTCAATTATCATTATGATAATAATACATAGCTCCTTTTATTAACTTAGACATTATACACACACACACACACACACACACACACATATATATATATATATATATATATATATATATATATATATATATATGTATATGTGTGTGTGTGTGTGTGTGTGTGTGTGTGTGTGTGTGTGTGTGTGTAGACTGAAGCAAGAGGTCAACGAAAGAACAGTGGCTGTAGATGCAAAGTTGTAGGATATGAAAAGTTTAGTGAATGGAACATAGAATGGCTGATGTTAGGAGAAGATGCAGTATATACTTATCAGGGATATAGAAGAGAAACTGCAGTGCCTAGTGAAAGGCTTGGGAAGTATTTGTATTAAAAGTGATTTGAAAATGAATGCGAGCAAGGGTACGGCTATGCAGGTAAAAGGAAACAAAGAAGATGAAGCAACAGATTTTAATATGGATGGTGGAAGAAAGGAAGCAGTTCAGTCGTATAGGTACTTGGAGTCGAAGTCAGTACAACAGATGATGGGAAGTTGTAAACAGAGATTGCAGAAGCAAAGAAGGTACCAGGGTACGTGAGAGAGATTTGGAAGACACTTGAAGTGTCCACGAAGGCCACGGTTGAAATGTATGAAGGGACTATTAAACCATCTCTCTTTTATGGAAGTGAAGTGTGAATGCTGACTAGAAATGGAAGGAAAAAGGTCGAAATGGCTGAGATGAATTATTATTACAGTATATATATATATATATGTGGAATAAGATGATCTGAATGAGTGACAAATTTAGAAGTAAATAGAAGTTGTCAAATTCAGCGTTGGTCTAGGGACGATCATAGCGCTTTGAGATGGTTCAATCGTGTGGAAAGAATGGAGGATGAGAGCAGGTAAAAAGGGTGTATAATGGAGGAGAGGAAGACATAAATAGTGCTGGAAAGAAGGCATAAAAGAGGCACTAGAAGGAAAGGGCCTTAACATCATGGAAAAAAGTTAAGTGTACCTTAGTTTAACCAGACAACTGAGCTGATTAACAGCTCTCCTAGGACTGGCCCGAAGGATTAGATTTATTTTACGTGGCTAAGAACCAACTGGTTACCTAGCAACGGGACCTACAGTTTATTGTGGAATCCGAACAACATTATAGCGAGAAATGAATTTCTATCACCAGAAATAAATTTTATTACAGAAAATTTATCCATTACAGATTTGTATAACAGTTGTTAATTTACCTGGAAGTAGCTAGATGAAAGTAAACTTCATCGGACAAAAGGAGAAATTTCGATCATGAGGTCAACATTCCTTCACAGTACGCGACAAGCACCCTGCGCCCTTGTCTCCACATTATGCAGACAGTGGAAGAGCGCGAGAAACCTCTAGAGGCCGGTAAATTAATCTCGAACACGTCGTCTTGAGTAGCGCTGGATGCCATTACGAAGTACACTTCATATTCATCCTGTAACCTTTAACGGGACATGTAGATGAGCGGGTGCGCGCTTATACGAGTATACTAACATGGCTAGAGAGAGAGAGAGAGAGAGAGAGATTTTGAACATAAGAGTACATACCGTTAGGGTCAACAGAATGTCGTCGTTTGCTCCCTTTTTTTCAGTCTTTATTTCGCTAAGCAGCAGATAGCTGACGCCATTATCACAACGTCGCAAACACGAACGGTAATTATGGTAATAAACCGAAATACCTTTTCTGTGCTGCTACGACAGCTCAGATACAATAAACGGGCTATACAGAGAGAGAGAGAGAGAGAGAGAGAGAGAGAGAGAGAGAGAGAGAGAGAGAGAGAGAGAGTGTCAGTCACAAGAAGTGTTCCATCTAACGCAAGTATTGTGAAATTGCCTTAACACACAAAAGCCTAACTGGAGACATTTTCATTAATATATCTGCCAATCATGTTGTAGGTCTAGTAATTAAGAGCAAACAAAACTGATCTTGATAATCTGAAAAAACCAACGGCATCAGTTTAGGCTACGTAAAATTCAGTCGATAGGCCTACTGTTGTATAACAACAAAGCGTAAATACAGGAAGAAAATAGATATCGCTTTGTCCACTCACAAAAAGATCACAAGCACGATAAAAACCAAAGATCTTTGTTAAAATGGCTTGATTTTTGGTCAAACTTGGGGCTGTGACCGTGGGTGCACACTCATCCACAAGACAACAACATCTAAGTAGACAGAACTACGGTTTAAATGACATCGAAATTGCACCTTATCTTCAGTGTGAATCTTATTTGGAAATAACATTATTTCCTGCGAATTCTTTCTTCCAAGGTGAACCTCCAACGCAAGGCTCCAGACCTCGCTCCAGGGAGAGGTGTGCCAAGAGTAGACTCAGACGAGAACTGGTAATCAACCACCGAGTCTCTTCATCACTACAGCTGTTTGACTTTTCATCAAAAAGCTGTTTTAAGAAACGACATAAGCAAAAGAAAACAAAAAGTCCCTGTGGCGCAGTCTGCCAGTCCAGACTATTTATTGCATGGACCGCATATATACATACATACATACATACATACATACAATATATATATATATATGTGTGTGTGTGTATATATATATGTATATATATATATATATATATTTATATATATATATATATATATATATATATATATATATATATATATATATATATATATATATATATATATATATATATATATACATGGTGAAATATTGTCTACTTTTAGATATAAAGAAATTTTTCTCAGTGAATTTGGCAATGTTAGGTACTACTTCTCACAGCCAAGTGAAGCCCAACCACGTATACTATCATAATAATAATGTCAAAAGAAATACAGAAAGATTTTTTTTTACTATGATTATCAGAGAGAGAGAGAGAGAGAGAGAGAGAGAGAGAGAGAGAGAGAGAGAGAGAGAGAGAGAGAGAGAGAGAGTGTGCCACGTCACTGCTCTAGTCGCGTGACGAGGTGAAAATAAAACGCCGTAAAGTGAAAATAAAAGACATGATTTTATAGATGACATAAAGTTATCATGAATACCAATTTACCTTTCCGGTGTCTGCCCGCAAATTTCGTATAAGACAGGAAAGACCTAAGAGGAGGTCCTTAACGTCACTCGGCGTTGGAAGCGATGAGTATAAATATATATATATATATATATATATATATATATATATATATATATATATATATATATATATATATATATATATATATGTGTGTGTGTATGCATGTATATATATTATACATATTTAAATATATATATATATATATTTAAATATGTATATACATACATACATACATACATATATATATATATACACATGCATACACACATACATACATTTATACTCACCCCCTCCATGTATATATATATACACACTGTATATATAGACACATATATACTGTATATATATGTATATGTATTATATACATATATAATATATATATATATATATATATATATATATTTATATGTATGTATAAATATAAATATATGAATATGTATACTGTACATATATTTATATATATATATATATATATATATATATATATATATATATATATGTATTTATACATATATATATATATACATATGTGTTTCCGTGTCTGTATCTATATGTCTGTTTATATCTCCATGAATACATTTAAGAATGCGTCTGTATGTATACTTTTCAAACAAGTCAAATGGAAAGGAGAAAAAGAAATGGAGAGGAAACAGAGCCGGGCTTAAACACGAGAGAGGGAGGAGGAGGAGGAGGAGGAGGAGGAGGAGGAGGAGGAGGAGGAGGAGGAGGAGGAGGAGGAGGACCGGCATTTTAAAAGAACAAAATATTTGGCGAATCAAGGAAGCTGAGAGACGCACAAAGCTCCGGAGTAGAGAGAAGACTCATCACACTGGTTAAGAATGAGAATGGCTGACGAAAACATTTGTAAATGCTGGAAGTGGCGGCCTGACAGGTAATACGAGGCCGTCTGAAAAGGAAACAAGTAAAAAATGCGCCGAAGTTTCTTCGGCGCAATCGAGTATTCTTTCGGTGATCTCGGTATAATGCTGTACGAGACGCGGCCCATAAAAGATTCAGCCACGGCCTGGTGGTGGCATGTTCTATAGCGTTGCCAGACGCACGATCATGGCTAACTTTAACCTTAAATAAAATAAAAGCTACTGAGGCTAGAGGACTGCAATTTGGTACGTTTGATGATTGGAGGGTGGATGATCAACATACCAATTTGCAGCCCTCTAGTTTCAGTAGTTTTTAAAGTCTGAGGGCGGACAGAAAAAGTGCGGACGGACAGACAAACAGCCATCTCAATATTTCTCTTTTATGGAAAACTAAAACTCTCTCTTCCCAACAAAAGGCCGTTCGGCCAACTTGATCAAAAGAGAGAGGATGTCTACGAAGGGCCTGAAGGTGGAGGTTGTCGTCTAAACGAGCTGCCTTGAATTCAGTCCTGCCAAAATGAAATATGAGAACCTCATCCTAAACATGAACAGGCAGGGCTACTTATGACTCGAACATGTAGCGGGCTTGTGTACATCACAAACCTCGAAAATCCTCGTCATCAGGAATGTGTGTGTGTGTGTGTGCATCTGTGCTTGCGTCAACAGAATATCACAGGAACAAGAGAACATAATATTGTGATACTTGTAGATACATTCATAAGGTAACCTCGAATCAGTTACCCTTGGGAAGAATTTCTCCTAAAAGTTAAGATGGCTTCCACAGCACTGAACCATCAAAGGATGAGCCGAGATCTCCCAACACTTAGTCTCGAGGAATGACCCCGTGTTAGTATCTATAAATTTTCACGAAATTCTTTTCATCGGATTTTTAGACATCCCTGCTCCGGGCCCAAACACACGGAGAGGCAAAAAGGCTGCTAAACAACCTCCTTTTCTCAACTGTGTTGGCATAGTCTGCAGACGACAAGGAGCTGCAGTCCCAGACATCCGACTGGACAAGAAGCTATAATAGGGAAACATTCGCTACCAGCGCTTCCCATGTGCTGTAGTAATCAGGCTGCTCTCCGAATGAAGAATGATAACGCAAGCAAAAAATGAAAGTGGCAGATGGTGAACCTGGGTAGTTGCCCTTTGGTTCCCGAGAGGAGAAATTTGAAATGTGTTGAAGAGAAAAAAGATACCAGCGAACCTCTAAATAAGCTTTGTTTTCTGGGAAATCACGATTAACCTTCATCTGACTTTCACCTGCAAGCAAAGTAACAGCCAGAGGGAGGTGCTTACCCGAACGTAGAAAGGATCTGACTCGATTGCATTTTCTCTCCCCGGGCAAAAATAACTCCTAGACATTAAAATTTACCTTTTAAGTGCCAGAAAGTTTACTACATGCATACACACAATCTCAGTATGCTTGCAAGCATCTATATACACATACAACGTTTAAGTATACATGAATGCATGCGAATTTATACGATGCGTGGCAGATGATGCGAATGTTTACATTTTGCATGTCTTTTCCTTTGACGTAGAGACAAAATTATATACTGAATATCATGTTGGCACTCTCGACTGGAATGTGAAAACAACAGTCTATCATCTCTTAATTAAGACGGGCAACGGCCAACAAACCCAAAATTGGTGGTCTTACCGCAACGTCTGAAGTAGAAGGGGCAGAGGAAGGACGGGGAGAGATGCCAGGGCCAGGAAAAAAAATCTGCCCTTTGTCTTTTCTTAATGGCAAAGCGAAAAAAAAAGTTTAAGTATTTTTCCTTTCTACTCTGAACAGAATAGAAACTCTGAGCTATAGATGATTAGACATCAAATTAAAAATGTAATTTGCAGTGCCCCATAACTTGATTTTTTAAAGACAATATTCCGAGAAGATAGTTATGGCGTATTTTTGTGCAAGTGTGTGTGTGAATGTCTATAAGATGTGGAAAGACCGTGTTTTGAAAAAGATGCTCGATCACGATTTGCCCGAAAATCGTGCGCGAGACAAAACAAAATACTGGAACGCGAGAGAAGCGTCTGTCTGTACGCCACAGACAAGAAATTTTTGGAGATGAACCATTAGATGCACAACCCTTACCATACGTAGATATGCAGATTTTAGTTCATTCGTATAAAGTATTTTTGAACCTTTCCTCCCTGAACGTAGGGATTTAATTGCAATTTTGAAAAATATTTTCGTGCCATACCTCCAAACGAGAGAGAGAGAGAGAGAGAGAGAGAGAGAGAGAGAGAGAGAGAGAGAGAGAGAGAGAGCTGTTCGGCATAATGTGAAGTGGCTCTAAACAAGATTATCCACTTAGGCAGCGGGAGGATTTTGACCTCAAGGCTGCAAGCTGAATATGATTTTTCCCCCAGTTTAATTTCCTGCTCATCATAACTGGTATATACCGCTATTTGCTCTGCACAAGTAGCCTAGGTTAAATCCTTTCCTTAACTTGGAAGTGGCATCTATAATATTCTCTACCAAAATCATTGTGATCACTTGCTCCCAACTTCGGTTATACTATTTTCCAAGAGGTCACGGCGGTCATTTTTGTTGCTCATGTCTTCCTTTCTTCAGAATCTGTGACTGTTTTATACCTGAAGGTGTTCTGTAATCGTCTCACTTCATATATATCTTATACTAAATTCATCCGTTTTTTGTTTTCAAAGCCACGGACATCACCCTTGATCACCACGATCAGGGTTTGTTAATTCTGCAAATTATGATAAAATCGATTCCTTCCTTTGAACGTGAACAGGACAAATAACTATGCTCATTTCAATGATTGTAAACCACAATTTTTTGTTCTTGAAGTGTCTCCCATTTGCACTTTGTCTTTATAATGAACTCGTCATTACAAAAATTACCAACACTCAGGCCCAATGTCATGGCAATGGGCATGTTATTAGAGCAACAAAACCCCCTCATGTCTTCAGGCAAATCGGGCGATCGTTGGACAATAGACTGAAGGAATCATGTTACCTCAAGGATAAAGGTTCAGTAAGGAGAGTCATTGATCCCAAAATGAACCCTCTCTCTCTCTCTTTTAATGGTGCGTCAGTTTTTTCAAGGCACTCATTGGTTCACTTTACCTGATTTGAGTACTGCTTATTTTTTAATACCTAAGATAATCCTTCTAAAAATATCCTGTTTCACAACCGTAACGAAATATCAAACGGATAAGAAATAAATCCGCCATTAACAAAAGATATACTGTTATTAGTGATAATATTAACCACGACAAAGATTTTGCATCCAAGTTCACTAACCCAAAGGCGACCGAAAAAAGGAACAAGCAGTCATGATGCGGGTCAGATCTCGACCTCTAGATTTCAGGACTCTGCCCTTTACCCTTCCACCAAAGAAGAGAAAGAAGATGAAGATGATGGGAGAAAGACAAAGAGAGGGTGAATATTTCTCTTTCTGATAATTTATCTTCTGACTATGAAACCTTGAAAAGGTCAACAATAGACGAAAGAGAAGAAAATCCATGTATGCAACCACCTCTACCTCAGCCAAATAGGAAATGCTGCTAAAAATGAAGACAACATGAATTCGTAACTTCAAAGACGAAAATGCTTCTCGGCTCATATTAATTTTTAATAGGAAAACGCCCTCTCTCTTCTACTCATATTTTGGATGTTCTGAGTGACATAAGCCTGTCTTGGAGAAGCTGGCACCCTAAACTGCTTCATACTTGCCACTGAAGATTCATTTGACTTATTATTCTACTTCGAATATTACTGTTACATTCAAAGATGTTTTTAGACTATTACCAGGAACAAAAGGTGGACACTGCCTCTTCTGCAAGTGAGATATCGGCTGCGGCTTCTTCGAGCTGAAAGAGGGAACCCTTTTCTCTGTGGGATAGGTAACACCCGACAGGGCATGTTATCCCACATTTACCTTTTGAAGATGAGAAAGGGTTTGTTGTTTGGTGCGCTCGGTGACAGTTCATTTTTTTTTTTCTGCTGTAGGCATCCAACAAAGATTCATACAACCTTCTCTCTTCTGAGAAGCGGATCTACCTACCGTTTCTCCAGAAAGGCGTCAATCTTTCCCCCTTCTTTCCTTTTACCTATTTTTCTCCATATTGCCTGGGACATCACCAGTGTTCTCTCTGAACACCCTTTTGAGGCAGATATCTGATAACCCCTACAACGGGGTTTTGGAATTAAACTTTGTTATTTATTATTTATATTTTCTTGTTATTGAAGAAATCGGCTGAATTCAGTACGATTTGATCAGTTTGATTCTTTGCAGGAGATTAAGGCATAATTAAACATCAATTCGTCCAGTAGTCGTAAAGTCACAAATTCTTTAGTGAACAACTGAGTTAATTTCATGTGATTTCTTTCAAGTGCACTCATTAGCTTATTTTAATCTCTTACCTTTTTGCTCGTTCTGTTCCTGTTTCATTGTTTGCTTTCTTTGGCACTAAACGCTTGCAGTGTTAAACTGTTGCAATATTAATTTTGTTCGGCTTTCTGTTGCTCTTTTATAAGTTTTTATCATAATCGTTATTATTCATGATGCGCATACACTCACATGGGACCAGCCAAGAAAAGAATTTAACTTGCTAAGTATTTAATAAAAAAAAAAGTGAAACAAAGATAACAGAGATAAGGGACACAAGAATGGTAATAAAAATAACAAATAATAAAGATGAACACAAAAAGAGACAAATACTTATATAAGTAATATTCTAGACCTGATTACTCAAATAAAGTCAAGGAACTTTAGGCTTAAAATAAGTATAACAGCTTGTCTTAAACTTGGGCGTACAAAGATTTGAATTTCGACAACAAAGAGGATTCTCTCTCTCTCTCTCTCTTAATACACTGGTGCAACACTGTCATGCCATTCTGATCTTCTTTTCTAGTAGATAACATGTATGATATAGGAAATTATGCCAAATCTTTGTTGTAAAAAAAAAAAAAGCTCTTAAAGAGACATACAAACAGTATCGTCATCATGTCAGGAAATGAAAAGAAGCAGACTACAACCTACCAAGTGCACTGTATCATTGATGGAAAAGAGAACACGAGGAAGAGCCCCAGTTCAAAAAGTCGCCTCATCCGGGTGACGGGCAGGAAGGCTCAGAGCGCCGCCATTCTAGGTCTTTGGAGAGACGCGACTTCAGACCATCTTTGGAAAATACTTTGACCCGAAAGCCTCCGTCATCACGCGGCCTTCTTCTATTTATTTCCGTTATACCGAGCCACTCAAATTTGACAAAACGGTATGCCATATAACCTTACTGAAACTGACAGACGAAAGCGAAGTCAAGGATTTTACCTAAACTGTATTTGTAAAGATGACAGGCGCCATGTTCAGCAATTTCATTTCAATTCCGTTTACCTCGGAGGACATTGCTTCACAAAGCAGAGCACCATTGTGAACTGGTAAATATTGAAAGTGGTATTAGTGTCCTTTAGAAACCTTAGGAAATAAGAACAGTGACATGAGATGTAAATTGGAAGTTCTTTAATAGCAAATACACTAATGATCAACGTTGTACCGATATAAAAGGTATATATAGGCTTCCAGTCATTTTACATCTCATGTCACTATTCTTATTTCCTAAGGTTTCTAAAGGACACTAATACCACTTTCAATATTTACCAGCTCACAATGGTGCTCTGCTGTTTGAAGCAATATCCCCCGAGGCAAACGGAACGGAAATGACGCCTGTCATTTTTCATGCTGGTAAGATGAACAACGAATTCATAGCTCTATTTCTGACAAAAGGTAGCCACAAAATCCCTTGCTGAGAGGTCGTCATTTTCTTTATTATGTCTGAGCGATAATGAAATGCGTTTTCCTGGGTTCATCTGTCAGAAGAGGAAAATCTTCAAGACACAATGCACTCACAGACATAAACGCAAAGCATGCGGAAAGACTGCCTCAACATCACTCTGGTTCTATAAATAAGGCTTTGCCACAAGCTTCATTACCTGTAAATAGTATATATAAGCATGGCCGCATGGCCACAGGCACGTTTTCCTCTCTCAAATTCCTTGGTTTCTCTTTGATTTCTATGATTGCCAGAAAATAAGCGAAGGTTTCATCTGAAAACCCAATTTCTTCATTATAACTGCGTTGGGACTTTCAAAATCAAGATTTTCCGCACACGCAACCAAGAAACCGTAAACATATAATTTGATAAAATTGTTACTTAATTCACCTTTACTGGGTTCATACACAGGTACAGATGTAGCGGCATTTATTCTCAAGATTTAAGTTCTTTGTTTAACTGAAAAGTGTCTTTTATGGACACCTAATGACTGATTTCCCCAAAAGATATCGAGATATTAAGAGAGGAGCTCCCTCATTTCGAGACCTCACCGGATCACCAGGGAAGAGACTCACTCACCCGCCCCGTTTCCCAGCTTCCTGTCTCGCGGGTGATATCAATTAGGATTGCGGTACTCCGCTCCGTCCCCTCTTTTCACCCGCTTGGAAATTGAGCGCAGTTTTCTAGATGGGGATTTCAAGACTTAATCCAATTTATTGCAATGGGCCGGATTACTTCACCTCCTCAGATATGATTAATAAAAATCGTCTCCACACTTTTGAGGTCAATCTCTTGACCTATTCCTTTAAGAGATATAATCATTACAGAACTACAAGGGAATATATATATATATATATATATATATATATATATATATATATATATATATATATATATATATATATATATGCATATACACACATACACACATACACACACACACACACACACACACACACACATATATATATATATATATATATATATATATATATATATATATATATATATATATATATATATATATATATGCCATAGAATCAATAGTGAAGCGTGGTGAAAATATATTGTAAATACTAGATTTATAGTGAAGCAAAGAAAGCTTTCCAAATGCTCTCGTGTGCTTACTACATGTGTATCTTCAAAAGAATGACACAGGTATGTATGAATATTTATATATGTATATATGTATATATATATGTATATATATATGTATATATATATATATATATATATATATATATATATATATATATATATATGTATATATATATATATATATATATATATATATATATATATATATATATATATACATCTCTCACTGCTGCCATCTTGTTCTAATCTCTAAACGAAGCTTAAAAGAACACAAGAAAGCGGCAGAAGGCCTCCAAAGTCGTTTCAGAAACAGAAGATCAGCAACAGATCAGATATTCAATGACGGTAAAATGAATCAGAAATCAAAGGATATGTTGCAGTTCTTAAATAGGTCTGTCCATTAACTCCTCTTACGGAACTTAATGTCAGAATCTGCCTTGCTGCCAAAATTGTAAGTCTCCTTGAAATCTGTCACCGAATCAGCACTGATGCGTACACGCTGGCAGAAACTGCACAGAATACTTGGTTGTGAACAATTATTCTCATGTTATTTATCAAAAAGTAAAATGAATAACCGTTGAAACACAACGCAGGGTTCATGTATTACACTGAAATGTCAACCTTCTGACCTTTGTACGGGAAGTAGGCATAAGAGGGCATGACACAACTAAAAAAAGAAGTCAAAGCGAGTGTTAGAGTAAGGTTAGATATCAACTACGAGCAAAACTAGGCCATTGAAGAAGTCAAGACATAAAGGTGTACAAAGATTTTGAAATCATTGAAAAACAAATCAAGTTACATATCTAGGAAGTGTGTAGACTTCCAAAAATGAGATAAGAAGCGAGACGCAATAGAACTGCTGTCGGAAATCAATACTGCTGCAGTTTGCTTCCAACCAAAAAGAATATCATGAGTCAGCAATAGAAGACGACCAGATCCTTCAAATAAGAACTTAGAACAAAAGGGGAAAAACAGACAGGGCAACCCGATTACAAACCTTCGTCCAAGTAGTTAGAAAGGTTCAGCGAATATTCATCCAATACTTTTCCTTCATGAATTCTAGGACGTGATCAGCACAGTTGATCATACACAGCCTTCGTACCAAGTATAATGAAGGGGACTTGCTCAGCTTTTATAACTGTTTGGCCAAAGATCAATTTCCATATTTGAGAAACAAAGCTGCTATTTATGCAAGCTTACCTGGCTCTACCTACATATGTGAACAAACATTCAGTCTGCTCAACCTGAACAAATCAAATATTCGGAGCAGGCTGAGTGATCAAAATTTGCACTCTGTTTTAAGACTGGCAACCACAAATTTCCACCCTAACACAAAAATGCTTGCATGCATGAATCTTACTGTCAAAAACCTCATTAATACAAAACAGGTGAGCAACTGTTTTTTACCCTTATACATCTCTACAAACTATTCGCTATATTTTATGTAAAATCTAGTGACCCCGTAGCCCAAAAGCTTGTGCACCCCTGGTCTAAACCCATGCACACGGACCTTTAACTTGCATGCACACTCTCATTTCCGAAATATTAAGGTTTCAGTACCTTTTTCACTTCGTCTATCCAGCCCCTCTTAGGGCTGACTATAGCCCTCCCACTAACACCTCCTTATTACGGATTCTTCAGCAGCTTGTCGTCCTTCAATCTTTCCACACGACCAAATCATTTCAAAACTCTTGGATCCACACTTTCATCTATGCTAACCTTTCACCTCTTTTTTGCACAGCTCCATATATCTCATCCTTATAATATTATTCTTCTAACACAGCATATACAAAACAAACTATTCATCCACTCAGCATCAACCATATTTCTATTATCCACACTTCACTTCCATACAAGAGGAGGTGCCCAACAAACCACTCATACATTCCAATCTTGGCTTACAGAGACACTTCTGCTGTCTTTCCAATCATTTGCACACAACCTGCTCCCTCCTGTGCTTCACCTATCCTGTAACTCATATCTTCCCTCCTCCTGCCACAGTTCATAGAATTTTCTCCCAGACACACAAAACGAACTATCTATTCTCATACCATCCATGTTGACATTCGTTTCTCCACCTTTCCGGTTTTAATTTTCCATAACACTATTCTTGCTTACATATACTCTCATCTTGCTCGTTATGCAAACTCTTGTCAACTTTTTCGCTGTTACTGTATATTCTTTTCACTATCCTAATCAGTATTTCAACTTCTGCAAACTCCTCTTTTTTATTCTACAAGTTTGCACTTATGTCCAACTTCCTTTTTGTGATTTTTCTTGTCGTTCCATCCATACCGGTTCTGAACAGCAAAGGAGATATACCACACCTTTGTCTCAAACCAACTTTTACAGAGAATTAATCTTTCTCCCGTCAACGTATCCTAATCCACGCTTTGTGGCCGTAATAACATTTTCAAATGCTCGCAACAACTTTCTTCCTATACACACGCTACCTGTCCATCAGTTTTAACATGAATTTTTTCTAGGTCCTATATATTTCCGTTTGAACGCCCCAGCTTGTCGCGATATTGCATGATGCAAATGTACACACACACACACACACACACACACACACACACACACACACACACACATATATATATATATATATATATATATATATATATATATATATATATATATATATATATATATATATATATATATAAATGGAAATGAACATGGGAACGTTTTTCACGGAAATAAATTTCTGACTCACCACGGGTAAAATTCGCTAGTATGTTAGGCCTGAATCGCCTGCCCAGGAAAAACCTTAGGTACTCAAGTACTTAGGTTCCAACTCTTTTTATGACCTTTGTGCCCGAATTGCTAATGCCTTGGACTCTAACTCAAAAGACCAGGGTTCGATCCTGTGGTGAGTCAGAAATTTATGTGTGTATATATATATATATATATATATATATATATATATATATATATATATATATATATATATATATATATATATATATATATATATATAAGTCACGTCGGAAGATGAGTGAAATCCGGGAATTTGAACAAGTACTTTCGTAGTTTATTCTACATTTTCAAGTTCATTCGCACACATTTGAAAATGTAGAATAAACTACGAAAGTACTTGTTCAAAGTCCCGGTTTTCACTCACCTTCCGACGTGGACTTAGTGATATTCTCAACCACGCGTTCCTTCGTGCTGTATTGGATACACACACACACACACACACACACATATATATACATATATGTGTGTGTGTGCTTGTGTGTGTGCGTGTGTGGGGTCTTTACGTTACCAAAATGTCTGCTTTTAATGTCCTCTAATCATTAAAGAAGAATATTACAGGTCTTCTCTTCTTTCTTACAGATGACGATGGATCGAAGAAAGCGCCTGGCAACAAAACTGATGGCAGCAGCTTTTCTGCTGGCGTCAGTGAGGGTGGAACCAACGACATCCGCTGAAACCATCGCCAAGACATTCTTCTACAAGTACGTGTCCCCTTCAGTGAAAGAGAGAGAGAGAGAGAGAGAGAGAGAGAGAGAGAGAGAGAGAGAGAGAGAGAGAGAGAGAGAGAGAGAGAGGCGCACATACTTTTATCAGGAAGAGAAACACAAGATTCAGAAACAGACGAAGTAAATTGGCAAAGATTCATTTCTCTTGAGTTAGCAATATAGAGTAATGACAAATTTCCATTATTTTGTAAATATCTCCGTTCAAGCACAGTCAATGGTCAATGAGGACGATACCACTGACATAAAAATATTACATAATTCTGACTAGAAGATGAAACGCAGAAATCTGAGACAGACAAAATACATGTTCGAATTTATTAGCTACGAAAAGTTACAATTTGAAAGTCAAGTTAGTGTTAAATATGTAAGTACAGAGTTCAAAGCCATTCTGGGTAATTAACTTCAATATACTTTCGATTTTTTGTAAAACAACTGAATTTCACAAAAGTACCTGTATATTCCTTCTTAATTAGATACGTAAATTAAAATAAAATAAATGTTATTCACATTTTACACTGCAGCCCTCCGTCAAATGGTGGCCCTCCTCCTGATGTCATGGCAATGCTTGCAGCGGGCAAAACCTCAGGGATGCCGACCTTTTCAGTATTTGGAGACGTTTTCAGTCCAGATCCTAGCGACCTACGGTCGATTTCCGACGGTCAGAAAGACAATTTTCTATCAGGACAGCCCTCAGCAATAGATCAGGAATTTTTCCACAACCCAGATTTTCTGGAACCTAACTATAAAGCTGCAGTGCATTGGGAACCCACGAGAGAGGTCTCGAACGACGAGAACGGCGAGTTTTCAAATTCCTACACACCGACGTCATGGGAAGGTCAAACTCATCTAGGAGGAAACGATGACCGGTTGCCTGCCATCATCAGGGAGGATCTTTCAGAGAACGAGAAACCAAGGCCTGATTTATCACTGCAAGATCAGGAAATTGCACCAGAGAACGACCCCCAAAGCAGTGGTGATTTCTCCGACAAATTAAGTCTGGATGTCACTCCTGATGCGGAGATGACGCTCGCTGCATCAACAGACAGATCTTCCCAAAAAACAGACAAAATCGGAACTGATTTCCCGGAAACTACTTCTATTAGTAACGAGTTTCAGGACTTTGAAAACAGCACCGAATTTGAAAAAGAGCAATTGACATCAAGCAACCCAGTAGAAGCAATGACACTGGATGATTCTGATGGAGAAATTACAACATTGATTTCTCTAGTTCCTGATTCATACGCAGAGAATGAAAACCACTACTCCGCAGATGCTAAAAAAGTCCAAACCAAAAAGGAAACAAATAACAACGAGGGAAAGAAAACGAAAGAAGGGAATAAGCTCAGTGACATTAATCTACATCCTGCCGATTTTCTGAAAGTGCCTCATGACGCAGAGGAACAAAAGGAGAATCCCAACAGTAACTATAAAACAAAGTCGCCCATAGAGAGCAGGATGAATTCTATATTCTTCACGATCGACGAAGGACCGAACGAGCACGGCGAGATCAAGGTGAAAATAGGAAAGGCCTTAGACTATTCTTCAAACCAAAATGCCATCGAGAAGAACTTCCAAGATGTGTATCAGTATAATTTTCACGACCCCAATACAGGTTAGTTGAATTCCACTCAAATACAGTTTTCACATCTTGATGCAAGTTAATATCTTAAGTTACTTGGAATATGGTTTCACAGGGGGTATGTGAAAAATGAAAACTGCTTCTTTGAATTCGTAGGCCAATTCGAAATAGTTACCTGTTAAGCATGTCACTGTAAATTTTGTACACTTAAGGGCAGGTCAGTTGTAAATGATATTCAGTGTTGATTACGATTAAACACAGACGAGAAAAACGCCCACGCTAAAAATGGTGAAACTTATCACTTCAGGGAAAAACTCTGATCTCGCTACAGCCTCATGATATAGATTAAATTCTCGTAAGGTAAAGTATCGAATCATAATCTTAGATCTCAAGTAGCTTAAGAAAAGAAGCATTCCCTTTCAGCCTCATGCACGACTATTCCCTCGACTTCTGCTCCATAAAAGTAACGGCAAATTCGCGGTGCTTTTATGGTAGCAAACTAAATGGACTGCAGCATTCGAATTCTTAAAACCTTAGCATTGATTCAGGCCATGGCCACATATGGGATTACCGTTGAATCCTCTTTGCAGGGTGGTATAAATTCGGATACGGCGACAACCAGCAGTGGCGTCACGAGGAGAGGAGCGGAGACGGCGTCGTGCTCGGGCGCTACGGCTGGCACGACGCCAACGGCAGAGAACACACGACGCATTTCGTGGCAGATGCCAAGGGCTACCGCACGGTCGAGCCCGGCCAGAAGGTAAGGGAAGCCTGTTGCTCTCCTCTATAAATCATTCATAATACTAATAAAAAGGAACAAAAGATTCTTCCAAGAGTATTATTACTGTTATTATCACTGTGATGATGATTACAAGGTTGCTGGCGCGCGCTACGTGCACTGGATCTTGGCGCTACTGTCTCCCCTACCCTCCCGATCACCAACTTACCCCGTTCCCACCCGGGCCGGACAGACAGGTTTGCAGGGGGTGGGTGGCTGTGTCATGTCTCCCCTGCTGTCACCCGGGGGAGGACAGACACGATCCACTCCGATATTATTATTATAGACTATCATTATTATTCTTAAGCAAGCTGCAACCCTAAGGGAAATTTATTTTGCTATAGGCCCAAGGGTTCCAAATATGATGGCAGCCAACTATAGAAAAAGGAAGAGATATGTAAAGAATAAACTATATCGGAGAAATACAAATAAGAAAAATAAATAAAGCAATTAAATTATGAAATGAGACTCAAGTGATTCTGCTTACTTAAAAGTCCTTTGTATCCAGGTGGCCTCCTAAGATTCTTAGCACTATGAAAAACATGGTCATAAAGATTAAATTTCAGTGGCATATATATATATATATATATATATATATATATATATATATATATATATATATATACATATATATATATATATATATATATATGTGTATATATATATATATATATATATATATATATATATATATATATATATATATATATATATATATATATACATATATATATCATACATATACATTATGTATAGTATATATATATATATGTATGTATATATATATATATATATATATATATATATATATATATATATATATATATACATACACACAGGTTGAATAAATAAGAGCCCCCGACGTTTAAGTGCATAGTAACGTAAAGAAATAATCAATAAAATAATGTGAACTGAGACTGGTTTATAAAATTCAGACATCTTCAAGCTCTGAAGTTACTTTAGTAACACAAAACTGTCATGATCTTTACTTTTTGTTTTATTTTTGGTGAGGGTGTTTGTGTGTATGTATATATATATATATATATATATATATATATATATATATATATATATATATATATATATATATATATATAATGTCGTGCACAAGTTTATTTTCATAACTCGTGTGACATATTATTGTTCCCTTCTTACCTGCGTCTTCTTCTAAGTCGGCGACGTATTCATCCACAGCGTCTCTTCCCGTAGTCAGCAGCTCACGAGTTTATTACTTAGAAGGGATTTATATTAAATGTAATTATATCTCTCAGAAAGGCGTAATTACATACACAAGTACAATTACAGTTACAGTTTTACTCTCTTGAAAACCACTCTTGCTAGTTGAAGTTCAGTTTCTGTCTGGTTAAGCAGCCCGCGGTCGGGGTATGGTTAAGTAGCCCGCGGTCAGAGTCTGGTTCGGACCATGGAAGCTAGGGGGAAGTACTGCACCTTCTCGTACTGGTGACTAGCGACTCTCTCTCTCCTCTGGCTTCGTTCTTCTCTGGAACCCCTGATTTTCCTTGCAATCTTCCATCTCCTCCCTTGAAGTTACCTCATTGGAAAATATTATCTGTAAGGCCTCCCCTCGAACAGCTTGATTGGGAAGGACAGTTGTGGGTGTTGTTAAAATCTCTCCTTAGAGGATTTGATTGGAAGTGACCTCAGGAGGAGCTGTTAATGGCTCCTCCCTAGAATGTCTAATTTGAGAAATGGTGAACTACTTCTCTTTGTCCAGCCCCTTTTCATGGAATTTCATGTAAACGCCTCCTATTGAAGGCGGGGTTATAGATATGGCTGGAACGTTGACTCCTGACGAGGTTATAAGTAATGCTTGATCAGCTCAGGCCCGAGGGCACAGGTTCAAGATTTTATGATGGGTTTTATGGCTCTGGGCGCGATACACTCGCTCACTGTTTTGAGTTCATATAAAGACGGTTTCCTGCTTTTTAGCTTGCTTGACATATCTAGCCTCGGTAATGCATAACAACCAAGACTTAACTGTTGTTCTCTCCCTCTCTCCTCTCTTTATTCTTTTTTTCTCTCTCTCCTTATTTTTTTTCTCTCTCTATTCTTTCTCGATCGATCACTGTATAATTTATCTTTTTCCACTTCTCTCTTTTTAAGATTCTATAGTTATGCTTCCCTATTTAATCTTTCTTTACATCACTACATCACTCGGTCCTGCTATCTCACACTGCCCTCAGTGTGATGACAAAAATGTAGTTTAAATGGATAGTTGTAAATTCACATACAAAACAATTTATATGATTGCCCATAATGTAAAATACATAGATATATGTAACATAGTGATAACACACATATAAAATAAGTGAGAAAAAAAACTGATATTATTGAATAATTCATGTTAATGCAACAATCGTAAAATAATAGATCAATAATATATTGTAGAAAATTCATACATTATATAATGAATTATCATTTAAAAGAAATATTCATACACACAATGAATTATTACACTGTAAAATGGTTAAATGCAATAGTGAATATATAATGAAAAATCAACAACATATAAAGAAACTGGTAGTAAACCATGTCTATAAGAACATTATTCTTCTTCCTTGGCCCTTTTAATTTCTTTTATAATCTTCTCAATATTTGAAATTTCTACACGTTTGACTAAAATTGCAAACAGCACATTTACAAGTAAGATTATGATTAAATTGAACAGAGACAAAATTGGTGAAACTTTTTCCTTGTAGTAGAAAGACTCATCTACCAATGGTAACTCATTCAGCTGTTTTAATTCTAACTGAGACAAGTGAAACTCTTTGATATTCTTAGAATAGTTCATGTATGGGGTATGTTTGATAAAATTATATTCAGTGAAAATATGTGGTTAATAGTACAATTGGTCTGGTATAACTAACTTGCAAGCCTTATCAAAAGCATGGACATTCTTGAATTTAACTTCTTTACTTAGATTGTGGCAGTTGATTATGGCTGTTACAGTATCTAGTGAAAACACAAAAATTGATTGTTCTACTAGGATGGAATTAAATCTGTGTTTGGATACACTCGCACATAACTCTTTTTCTTGATTTTTGTTGTCAATGATTTCTTGAACACAAGGATAGGCATTAGTAGTTTCGTAAAGGTGATCAAGGTTACAAATGTATTCTTTTTCCCTTAAAATAATGCAATCCTTTAATTGGGCAAGTAATAAATAAAATCATTAACCCATGTTCTTCTAATGCGAAATAGATGTTGTTGACATTTGGAATGATTACATTTTCTTTTATCAATAGGGGAAAAGGATGCCCACACATCAGTACATTTGTAATTTTCTGATTAAAAGGTAACACTAAAATAATCTTATTATGTATTACTCTGATAGTTATGAGATTATAGTACATGAGAACATCTTTTACCATAGGGGTATAATGTCCCTCTACCAAATAAAAATTAACTATATCTTCTAATTCCTTAGGAGTGATTAGTGTTGGACTTAACATTCCTTTATAAGCTAACAAGACTGCGTTTAACATGTCTCTATGATCTTGCATGATAATTTCACTCTCCAGTACAAAGTTGTTCAAAAATTGTTGGTAATCTATCATATTTAGTTCTTTGGTTACACTCTGGTTAACTTTAGTAATGAATACCTTTAGCTTTTCTATCTCTTGGGCATTAAGTTGTGCGAAGTTATCACTTTATTTATCACTGTACCTCTTGCTGCTGCCCATTGTTCCAATTAATCAATTCTAGCCATTTCTTTTTCTACATTAGATTCAGTTGCGACTCCAAATAGTTGATTTAGTGCTGTTCCTATACAAGGTAAGAGGGATCTTTTGGACCTTGTATTTAGGATATTTTCTATGTCATTATTTAACCTTTTCAACAATGGTAGGGCACTGTTATTATCACTCTTCTGTATTATGGATTTGAGTTCTTTTTGAACACCTTTCAAAGTAATTTCATTGATAAGCACTGAAGAAATATCTGTACTCACGATTCCCAAATCTTTTATTAATTTCACAGATCCCCTTTTCTCTAGTAGTGCACCCTTTCGGATGACAACTTCCGTAGACACGAATTGAAGTATTACGACTATTAAGATGAGCCGCATATTTGTATTTGTAAGAATAATCCTTATCAGATATTCTGGATCCATGAGGTATTTTAGTTTCTATAAATACATTATACATATGATATTTTCAGTCCAACACTTTACATAAGCTTATCTTTTTCTTAACTCATATCTTTTGTTTACTTGCTCTTCTCCATTCTCCTTCAATACTTCTAACTTTTTAGTGGACCAAGCGTCTGCCTTTATTACCTTCACATGATTCCAATGAACTACCTTGTCCTTTAGATCATTCTCATTAATAATTCTAAGCTTATTTAATTTTAACACTTCTAATACTCAATAAGGACCATGAAATTTAGAAGAAACCTTTACATTAGGACCTTCTGGAATATGATTCTGAACATATACCTGAGCACCTACTATAATGTCTGGTTTAGTTGTATTTTTATCATAGTACTTGGCATGAGTTTTGTGAAAATCGTCCAGTCTAGTCCTCGTTTGTTTGATCGTTTCATAAGTACGTCTAGTTTTCCATGCAATATAGTCATCATAATTATAAGTATGTCTGGGTGGTGTTGCATCATCTAGTAAGGTATTAGGACCATACAATAAGTGGTGTGGTGATTCTCCTATTGTCTCATTTACAGTATTGTTTATAGTAAACTGTACGTCTTCCAAAGCTAAATCCCAGTCTTCTGTATTAGGTTTAACTAAAGTTTTCAGGATATCCTTTATTTTAAGATTTGTTCTTTCTACTGCTCCATTTGAACTTGGTTTATATGCTGTTATTTGACATTTATTCATCTCGTAAAATTCACAATTTTCTTAAAAGCTCACTAGTAAATTCAGCCGCGTTATCAGAAAGAAGAACTTGTGGACATGAATGTCTCGTGATAATTCTAGATTTAAGAGCTTCTGCTTCTGTAATTGCATCTCTATTTCTTACTGGTACAATTTCTACATATCTGGTTAGATAGTCTAGAAAGACTAGTATTTGTTTATTCCCTCTAATAGTGGTAGGAAATGGACCTAAAAAGTCCATGCTAATTACCTGAAATGGATTTAATTCTGATGAATATTTTCCAAGTGGAGCCTTTGGATTTACGTTACCTTTATGTTGACTGCAAACTACACAATTTTGTACAAAGTTCTTTGCGTCTACACTACAATTTGGCCAAAAATAATTTCTAGTTATGATTCTGCTTGTCTTTTTAATTCCTGGATGTCCTGCTAACTTATATGAGTGTGTTAGTATAAAAGAATCAACTGACACCTGAACTTTTAATCGAGATTCGGCAAGATGAATTGTTAATGCTTTGGGGAGCAGCCGAAAATTAAATAATTTTCCGGAAAATCCACTGAACATGGGAAATGGACAAGTAAATTTTGTGGTGAATCTAAAACTTCTCTGATTAGTGGTTTTGGGATGTATAGACGACAACAACCATTCTTCTCTGTTGGCCTTTTGTACAACAGTCCAATTATTAATTTAAAATCAGGTTTTAAAGATTCATCTGTCATTAACTGTCCTATTATCTGTCTGATTTGTTGCATCATTTCCTTGTATTTTCACTCTTCCTAAGTCCAAGTCCACTACTTGACAGCTAAAACAAAAGGTATTAGTGGTAATGCATTTCTCGATTTCTTATTGGGATCTGGATAATGCATCTGCTAGAGTATTAAATTTCCCTGGGATATATCTGAATTCTGGAGCAAATTCTAACACACTAATGAACCATCTATTGAACTTCATGTTATTTGTAAAAATTCTCTTTTTAAACAAATCACAAATGGGTTTGTGATCAGTAAGTACATTGACTTTATGACCTAGAAGTATGTGTCTAAATTTCTTTAATCCCCAGTATAATGCTAAACATTCTCTTTCTGTAGTACTATAATTTCTTTCTGCTGGGTTTAAGACTCTACTGGCATAATATACTGCCCTCATTCTAGTTTTGTCTTTTTGTAGTAATACAGTTCCTAGCCCCGTACTTGAGGCATCACAAGCTATGTAAAAGTCTTTAGAGAAATCTGGGTAGACTAATACAGGATTCCTTGTCATTTTACTCTTTAGCTTTTGGAAGGATGTCTGTCTCTTGCTCTTTATTCCATTCATATTTGACATCCTTCTTTGTTAATTCTGTTAATAGTTTGGCTATCGTAGCAAAACCCTTAATAAAAGGTCTATAGTAACCTACCATTCCTAGGAATCGTCTCAATGCTTTCAAATGTGTGGGAGCTGGATATTTAACTATTGCCTTTATCTTGCCTGCTTGCATGCGTAGTCCATCTTCACTAATTACATGACCTAAGTATTCCAAAGATTTCATTAAGAATTGACATTTCTTTAATTTGATTTTTAGTCTTGCTATTCTTAATCTTTCTTGGACTATTTCTAAAGTCTTGAGGTGACTTTCTAAATTTTTACTAAAAATGATAACGTCATCTAGGTAAACTGCAACATTTTCTATATCTCCTAAAATTTGTAACATTAATCTAACAAAAGTTAAAGGAGCCGAAGTGAGTCCAAATGACATGACTTCAAATTGTAAGTGTTCTTTATGTGTGCTGAAGGCTGTGTATGGTTTCGACTCTTCGTCTAAAGGTACTTGCCAATATCCACTCAGCAAATCTAAGGATGAAAAGATTTTTGCACCTCCTAATTGAGCTAACATATTTTGAATTACTGGCATTGGCGTTCTATCTGGGATGGTGTTGGAATTTAACTTTCTATAATCTATCACAAGTCTCCAATTTCCATCTTTCTTAGGAACAAGTAGCAATGGAGAATTATATGGAGATTTGGAAGGAATGACTACCCCATCTTTCTTCATTTCTTCTATCAAATTATCAACTATGGGTCTTTGGCTTATTGGTAATCTGTAATTAGGAATAAAGAATGGTTTTGCTCGTCATCTAACAAAATTCTATGTTGTAGGGCATTTGTTCTGCCTAATTTATCTCCTTCTATAGCTATTAAATCTCTGCATCTTTCTAATACACGAATTAATTTATTTTTGTTTTCTGGGAAATCTGTTTTATTCATCTCCTTGTTTAATTCAGACTTTTGACCAGTTACAGAGAAAAATGCTTTTTCTTCTAGTGTTAGTAAAGGGTTGTTAATAGGTATTTCTATGCAAAAGACAATGCCTGCATATAGTGTTAGTTTGTTATTTGAGCAGTTTTGGACATAAACTTCACAATTATTACCCTTCAGGTGGACCAACGAATTATCCATTCTGACAAAACCTGGCAATTCTTCATTTAATAACAGAACGTCTTTAACCTCTATCTCTTCTTTTTGCCTTAAATGTATTTTTGTTAAACACTTTGGATGCAAAGTTACTTGTCTATTAAGTATGAACTGTACTTTATTATCATCAGCAGTGCTTATGCAACATATCTCTTCATCTTCTATATCTGCAAAGTAACAATGTTCTGTATAATCACTAGTTTCTTCAGTTACTGCTATTACATTATTTATATCTGATTTCTGTATTTTATTTAATAACAATACTTCATTTAGTAATTCTCCTTCATTATTACAACTTATTACTACATTGCTATAGCTATCAGTATTTATCTCTGTATATTTATCAGTACAGGCGCCTTGTTTTTCGTTATATTCAGAATCTCGGTGATCACCATTATTTGGATCTGGGTCATTTCTTTCTTCGGAGTATATCATCTCTTGATGTGCACATCTTCTTGACTCTCTACTCTGCAATTGTTCTATCTTTTTCTATTTTATCTTGATTGTTCTCTTTATGGTAATGTCCTTTATGTATGTCTTTCTCGCTTGCCGAAGCCGTTTCAGACCAATTGATCAGATTTGGGTGAAACTTTTCTTCTTCAAGCGTAAAGCATACGCTCCTTTGATTATCCTGTTTCAGGCTAATCCTTCCTTCTGTGCAGTCCAGGATGACTCCACATCTCTTCATTAGGTTAAATGAGAACAATACTTGTGCGGGAAAAAATCTGTCTTCTAGAACTAGAAAACTTTCAACAGATTTATGTGACGAAATGTCTATTTCTAGAGCTAGAAACTTTAACAGATTTATGTGACCAAATGTTTACCCACTACTCCTTTTATTATTCTGTTTTGACCCTGAATTAGCGTTTCTTCAACGCCTAAGTATCTGGTTAAAGTGGTTTTATCGATTATGCTTACAGTGCTACCTGAATACATGAGTACAGTACATATCTTTCCATTTATGGGAACTTTGATGCTAAATCCTTTCTGGTTATTTCTTCTTCTCTCATGGAGAATACTACTTCCTTACTCTGCAAATAGGAAAATGTGGATGAACCTTCACTTCCCCTTTTTGCTAATTCTTCTGTTTTTATATTATCTTCTTGAAGGGACTTTCTTGCTGTCTTATGTGTAGGGATAAATTGTCATTGACTTGAAGACTTATTTGATGTTGGGCGATTGCTGCTTAATTCAGCCACTTCTTTATGTGTTTCTTTATTCCCGAACCAGCAATTCCTGGTTAAATGTCCTACCTTCTTGCAAATCGTGCAGATTCTAGGCCTTCTGCACTCGTTTGTAGAATGATTTGTATACCCGCAGTTTTCACAGGCTGTCTTTGGTCTCGCTCCTTGAGCGGAATAGTTCACTTGGGTTGAAGTATTTGTGTTTGAGTGTTGACCATATTTATAAGGTTTGGGAGGACCACCCTTTGTTTGATTGTCTTTCTTTCTGGTTTGGATTCCATTTTCTTTTAGTATTTTGGGCTTATTTTCCTTGAAAGGTGGTTGGTCTATTCCCTACTTGTCTGGAATTATCATAGATCTTATTATTGATTCTAAAGGTAGGATTATTATTTCTGCCTTTCCTTTCACTTTGTGCTTCTGTTATTCCTACAAATTCCTTGGAGAGATTTATCTCTTTCTTTTGTATTTCTTCTCTCATGGTTTTCAATGTTTGAAGGCTGTTTTTCTGTGGATCAATTTTTATTTCCCTGAAAGCCTTCCTTTCATCTTCTCCAAGGGCATTATATATTGTTCCAAATGACAAGTAATTCAAAACATGTCTTAGATCACCTAAATTATTGTCATTGTCACCAAACTGTGTCTTATCTCCTATGGTGATGCCTGTTTTCTTTAAGTCTTCTGTTATTTTATCTATTGCATTCTCAACACTTGCATAAAGATTCGCTATTGTTTCATATTGCGGGTTAAGGAATCTGGTTATGTTATATAAACTGTCAGTCTTATTTACTGGTTCCCAGAGTGATAAACAAATTTCTTTGAATTCCGCATAGTTATTAAGTTTGCTAAAACTCATGGAATTCAGTTTTGTGGGCGTCACCGTGTTCTGAACTTAAGAGAATCAAGGCTTCATTTATTTTAGCACTTTCATCTGTTATTCCCCCTGAAGATATGCGACTATCTGCATCTGACAGCCAATGATTTACTGTATAAGATTCGAGTCGGCTTTTGTCAGGATTTAAATCATCCACCTGCCCACAGAAGCATGTGGCTGTTGTTATTACAGCTGCCTGATTCATATTGTGATATGGGAAGGTGCGAGTATTATTAATATTGTTACTATTATTATTATTACTGTTAGTATTATTAGAATTATTAACACTATTTTGGTTTTGGTTAGCTGTGTTATTATTGTTAGTATTTCTTTGCACTTGGAATTCGGCTACGTCTGAGTGTCGACGGACAGACTCTTTGCATTTTACCAAAAAAAATTATTCAAATTGAGCACACCACATTATATATATATATATATATATATATATATATATATATATATATATATATATATATATATATATATATATATATATATATATATATATATATATATATATATAAAAATGTTACACTGTGCACAGTACCAAAAAAAAAGAAACTATCAAAGTATAATAATAATAAAAAAATTAAATTGTTAAATTGAGTTCAAGTGCACAAGTAAAGTAAATCCTTCAAAAGTAATTATTCAAATACACAGAAAAAAAAATCTTATGTGAAATTGGGCATCATATCATCAAGAAAAGAAAAAAAATATTCATCACAATGAGCACACAATTTGCATATAAATACTAAAAATATTTATCACCAAGCGAGTGAGAAAAATGAGAATTCCCTTTCTAAATTATTTACCAAACAAATATTTATCATAGAGAGAGTAATAATTGTAATTACGCTTCAAAAAAAATTTAATTCGTTGGAGAGAGAGTTTCATTAATTTTCACTTTGATAAAGAGAGGTTAAATAATCTTTACTCTAGTATATACCAATCTAAAAATTCTTCACTTCTTTACACATTTAAAGAGAGAGAACAAATAAATCTCACTTTCTCGATAACTTACAGGTTGTTGTTATTAAGGAATTCTTTCGTAGTCATCCAGTTGTTCTTCTGTTGTTGTCGCCTTCGTAGTTTGTTGAAACACACTCTACGTTGTATCTGTTACACTAGTGGCGGTAGTTTGTTAAACACACTCACTGCCTGTCGCTGCTCAACCGATGTGATGGCTCACTGTTTTGTGCTGATCGGTTAGTTCGTGATGAATTGCGTTATGTGTTTTGTGTCTTCGGTGCACGCTAATAAAGTTTATGTTCACTTCTGTTTGATGCTTTATTGCAGGATTTTATTTCTTCATATAAGTTTTGCTTGCCATCGTAAAATCTAAGTTCGTTTTGTAGATTTCGTTTCACCGTAACTTAAGTAATTGCACTGGATATTTCTGTTAATGTTTGTTTGTTTTGTCTCGCCTTTTGGATCCTAAAGCACTGCCACCATTTTTATGTCGTGCACAAGTTTATTTTCATAACTCGTGTGACATATTATTGTTCCCTTCTTACCTGCGTCTTTCTTCTAAGTTGGCGACGTATTCATCCACAGCGTCTCTTTCTGTAGTCAGCAGCACATCAGTTTATTACTTAGAAGGGATTTATATTAAATGTAATTATATCTCTCAGAAAGGCATAATAGAGACGAAATGGGTAGCTTCTTACTTTAATGATGAAAGTTAATTACATACACAGGTACAATTATGGTTACAGTTTTACTCTCTTGAAAACCACTCTTGCTGGTTGAAGTTCAGTTTCTGTCTGGTCGAACAGCCCGCGGTTGGGGTATGGTTAAGTAGCCCATGGTCAGAGTCTGGTTGGGACCATGGGAGCTAGGGGGAAGTACTAAATTGCATCTTCTCGTACTGGTGACTAGGAACTCTCCCCTTCTCTGGCTTCATTCTTCTCTAGAGCCCCTGCTTTTCCTTGCTATCTTCCATCTCCTCCCTTGAAGTTACCTCATTGGAAGATATTATCTGTAAGGCCTCCCCTCGAATAGCTTGACTGGGAAGGACAGTTGTGGGTGTTGTCAAAATCTCTCCTTAGAAGATTTGATTGGAAATGATCTCAGGAGGAGTTGTTAATGACTCCTCGCTAGAATTTCTAATTGGAGAAATGAACTACTTCTCTTTGTCCAGCCCCTTTTCATGGAATTTCATGTAAACGCCTCCTATTGAAGGCGGAGTTACAGATATGGCTGGAACATTGAATCCTGACCAGGTTATAGGTAATGATTGACCAGCTCAGGCCCGAGGGCACAGGTTCAAGATTTTATGATGGGTTTTATGGCCCTGGGCGCGATACACTCGCTCACTGTTTTGAGTTCATATAAAGACGGTTTCCTGCTTTTTAGCTTGCTTGACATATCTAGCCTCGGTAATGCATAACAACCAAGACTTAATTGTTGTTCTCTCTCTCTCTCTCCCCTCTTATTCTTTTTCTCTCTCTCTCTCTCTCTCTCTCTTTTATTCTTTTTCTGTCTCTCTATTCTTACTCGATCGATCACTGTATAATTTATCTTTTTCCACTTCTCTCTTTTTAAGGTTCTGTTCATATGCTTCCTATTTAATTTTTCTTTACATCGCTACATATATATATATATATATATATATATATATATATATATATATATATATATATATATATATATATATATAATTTATAGGATTTTACCTGGGGAAATGGTTACTATGAGCCAGGTATCAACACATACCATTACTTTAGCCCTGTTATCTGAGCTTCGTGGGTGCAGGTAATCATAAAGCACAAGAAAAAGGGGGATTTTCATGAACTTAGGGCTCTATTCACAAGGAATGTGTATGTAAACACGTTAGAGTTAAATTAAAATTAAGTATATTTACACAAAAGAATATCAGAAGATGAAAGAATGTTACATTCAGGCTCGCGGGGGGCCTGAGGGGATATTTCTACTTGATGAACTCGAACTTGGAATCCGTTAGTGGGGTTTTTACGCAAGGCACAATCCAAGGATATTCCACTGAAAATTGGTCCCTCTGAAATGAGAGGTTCAGGTATTAGAAGCCAGTAAATGGAGATAGGAAAATACTCAGGAATTCGAGGCCGTGCTGAGGGTGCCACAAGGCCTCGAATGAGCAAAGATAGGCAATCACTCAAAACACAGACATTTGAATAACACTGGTAACACGAGGCAAAGGAAAATTGGAATTTACTGTGCCTTAAAAGAAACACTTGGAGGGCAATTAGTGACTGATAGTGACTCTTTAACAAGCACTTTACCATGTAGAGGAAGGGGTCTCCAGAGAAGAATGGCGAAGAGTGGGTCCGTGGTTCACTTGACAAAATATGACTGGGGTGTGTGTTCCTGTGATGAAGATGGGGCGTCAATCACTTCTCCAGCATAGCGGTCCTGCATGCGTCTCATGGCAATCCGCCTCACGACTTTATGACGTCCCTCGAGTGTCTGACTCGCGTCTCCTTTGTCTGTCCCTATTTAAGGCATCGGCCAAGGGATGGGGTGGCGGTCCCTGGACAATGCAGTGGTCATCTTCCATGAGTCAAGAGGTGTGCCGAACATCTGGCCGCTTCTCGGCGGGGTGCCTGCTAAGAATCCCACACAGATCACTTTGCCCCAAAAGAGAAAGTTGTAAAGTAGCTTACGGATGCTAAGCTTCTTTATGGAAGGGCCTTAATCCCTCTTTTCCCTACCTTTGACCCCGCGCTAAGCAAATGCCAGGTCAAAACAATAAAACAGTGTTTTTATGGTTGTGAGATATAATTATATGAGATATAATATATATATATATATATATATATATATATATATATATATATATATATATATATATATATATATATATATATATATATATATTTATATGGATGGGTCTGTGTGTGCACAGTGACTAATCGCTTTTCAATCTTGAAAGTTTATTTCAGGAATTCTCACTACATATGGAGTAAGAATATGAATGAGATAAAAAAAGTTTCCATTTTTCATTAAAGACAATCTTCTACGCTTATCATTTTTATTTTGTGTATTTCCAGATCACGATGCACGTGGCTACCCCTACGAATGTGCAATCCTCCAACAAGAATAAAGCTGGCGCCCCTTCGCCTTCGAGTTTAATAACAGCCCCTCCTTCCTTTCTGGGTGGACCTACTTCGCAGCCGTTGTACCACACAACCGCACCTTTCCCCATCACCAGTGTTTCCACCACTGTCACCTTGTCAACACACGCATCACCACCTGACCTCAGTTCTGCCTCTTATCCAGGCACTGTGACTGAGCTCGTGAGACCAGGTACAGATATCTCCGTTGTTACAGGACGACCACCCATTGCCTATCCTCTCCCTCCGCAGTCGGTTTCTAGTCGCCCGGGGTCATGGATTTTTGTTCCCTCCACAGCTCGACCCATGGTAAGACCTCCTTTCAGACCACTGAGGCCGATGCGTGACAGGCCTATTAAAAGTCCGTTCAAGGAAGTTAATCGAAATCGTCATAAACTAGCAACCATAAGGCCCCTGAAACCTCTACAGGTAAATCTGAAAAGGGGTTCAAAGCCTCAGCATGATTCTCATGCAGAAGATCCCAACGATTCAATGGTCTCTGATGAGGAGCAAGAAGGAGAAGAAAACAGCAGCCCGAATTCTGTGCCTTTAATTGATTTAATTGGACAAATGCAATTATTTTTCAACGATTCACTGAATCATCCGCTTAAACAAGACAACGCACCTGAAGCACCTACTGTTCCAGTACCTATGCAGTCTGATGATTCTGGAACATTTACTCCCAGTGAGCTAATGCATTTCATAAATTTTATCAATTCTTTAAAAGCACAAAACCAAGAAGCAGCTACATCCATAAACAGACCTGCGTGGTCCAAGCCACAAACCGATCATGGTGAGAATGTTAAAGGACAAGCATCTCTCTATCTCAAAGCTCCTTCGTCGATTCTTCAGCCTCCTCCTTTACCTTCTTCGTCTTCATCTAATGAAGGATCTTCAAGTTCCAGCTTCCATTGGGTACAAGATGCATCTGGGGATATACCTCATCCCCTTGATTATGCCTTTATGGATGAAGACCATCCACTGATGGATTTGAACTCTGTTATTATCCAGAACTCAGATAAACCCAGTAACGACAGCATCCACACTTCTAGCTTAAACAACGGAACTCTAGCCAAAATTCAAGGGGATTCTTCCCCTAATAAGAATGATGTATCTGAGCCATGGAAAATTCCCGACCTAGCAATGGAAAATATCTCAGATAACCAACTCAATAAAACTTCCCATGAAAGAAATGAAAACAACTCTGGGAGTAAAATTTCAAAGGAGAAAAATGGATCTCAACCTCAAGATGATAACGATGAGATTACCACTTTAATACCATTTACACCAAGTTCAGCAAAACCTTTTATTGAAAAGAAATCAACTGTGCCAACAGAATTACTATCCTCATCAACAGGGAAGCCTTCTATGGACGGTATCTGGCCTTATATACCTATGTCATCCCACACATCTTCAAAGCCAGTCAGCACGAATGTGAAAACGACACTGCCACCTCCACCGTCTACTCAGACTTTCTGGACAGAGGTACTCAAGCGCCTCTACTATTGGCCACATGCAGGGCCTCAAGATGAGCGACCTACTACAATTCAATAAAGAATGATGGCAAGAAAACACATCTCGTTAACTGGATATGAAATACAGGAAAACAGTCCCCCCAGAAACCTCTTTTCAACGTGTAGGGCAACGCTGTTCTGTGTTAGGTATTGAATTCGTAGTCTACTCTCTTGTTTTTTTAGGTAGTGGGAGTGGGAAAGAAAGTGTTGCCATACACTATTGTAAACAGGAAGGGAGGGAGGCACTGGTTAATTTTAAATGCACTGTTCTTAGTGGAGTTACTTTATGGCCAAATGCACTTTAGGTACTTCAGTAAAATATGAAATTATTAGCCTGTAAAGCAAGTAGAGCGCCGCTGCGTGATAATATTGATTGCATTTCTTGTTATTCTAAGAATTATACCTTTACCTCATGGTGCAACTGTATGCTTCGTACACTGACAGATCTAAGAAGTTTTATGTAGCATCCTTTGTAACGATCTCAATTTCAGTTTTTACCTTGCCTGTCCCATAGTTTTGTGTCACTTGTGAATATCACAGAAAACTCAAATGACTTGTCTAGATTAATTGAGATGAGGATTTTTCTTCAGAGTTCACATTCTCTGTGTGCACATAGAATAACATGGGGCTAGCAATTAACAATAGCCATTAATCTATTCACGAAGCCTGTAAATATTTGATCAGGGCACTCCAAAAAAAAGAAGCACCACATAGTATCACCTCAAAACCTCACAGATAGCATGAACTCCACTCAGAATACTGTAACGGTTGACTGACTGTGCGCATATCAAAGGGCATATGGCGTAAAGTCTGTGATATTTATTTTTTTTAGCAGTACCACCGGAACTTGATTTGGGCATTACCATATTGTTTTGATGTGCCGCAAAGTATCAGTCTGCCTTTTCGCATTTCTCATTTAAGAATTTTGCTGCGTTGTGTCGAGTATGCTATAGAAATAGTTCCTTTAAGGCCCCGTTCACACATGGCGGTTGCAACCGCGCGGTTCCGGCCGCGCAGTTGTAAAGTTAATGACAGCACAGAGGTGTACACACCCAACCGCGCGGTTTCGTTAACCACCGCGGCAACCGCCCAATCTGAGTTTCCCTTTGCAAGCGCGCGATTCGAGATACATGATTTTATGGTCATTCTGAAATTACTGAAGAATTTGGGCTCATAGTCTCTCAGTTGGAAACAGTCTTATGAACACATCGTACACATGTTAGTTCCCCCACCTCAATATTAATACTGAATGAACCGAGCGGGTTACCGCCATAATGTATACGGTCACCACTTTGCAACCGCGCGGTTACCGCCTCGTGTGAACAGCGCGTCTGTCCTTTACCTTTCGATTGATCCGAATTCCCCACCGACCCCGCCGCCACCCCGCTTTTTTTTTTTTTTATCAGATCACTACAACTCCTCCCGTCTCTGTTGAGATGAATAATTTCACTTGTCCTTTTTTGTTTTCACAACTCAAAAAACGACAGTAGGCATGTACCGCATGAATATCTGAAAGAGAAGATTAGTACATCAAAAACATGAACTAAGGATCACTTCACACGTTAAACTAAAAAAAAAAAAAAACCAGCAAATTTTATCTCGTCAATTTAAAAAAAAAGAAAAGCAGGTCTTGTTCAAACAAAGCTCATGCAAAAGTTCGGTCGAGAATGACTTGCAGGTTACGTCGTACTTAGCGGATTCCCAATGGAGGAAATGCCATTTAGGCATCATGCAAAGCAGCACGTCATATTTCTTCTTCATTTTCTCTATCCTATTTATTGCGTTTTTTCAAGCAACACAATGTGTCATAATTCATTATAAATAGGTGATGCTTCAGGATTTTTATCTTGAAAGTACACCTCAATGCTCAGTTACTCAGAAATGAAGAAATCCAGATCTGTGATGGCATTCGTGGCCACTGCTTCGCTTGCAAACAAATCTCTCTTTTGAGGTCCCGTTGTGCTACCGGACGCTGCAGGGATGACAACTGATTTTCGGCAACCCTCTATGACCGGGCTACTTATTTCTTCATGGCCGATAAGAGCCCACTTTTCCTTTATACAAAATTCTTCGGTTAAACCTGACTACGAATTGTGGTCATTCTTCACGGAAGCTGACACTAAGTCGTACCAGCTTTTCTAATAATATTTGATTTCTTTTATCTCTTGTTTGTAACATCAGTTAATCCACCACAAGAATAAAAAAAATAGAATTTTGAAATAGTCTGAGGAATAAAAAGTGACATGCTATGCTGGGAGTGATCCTTAACTAAAGTTGCATGACTGAACGCACACCAATCATATTAAAACAATCAAATCCAAGCAATAAGGCATTCAGTAGTATATTAGGGTAATTTGTAGAGTTAAGATTCATTGATTTAGAAAAACTTTCACCTCTCTTTATCCTAATTTCTGTTCAGTAGCTTCAAGTAAGGAACAACTCAAGAGTGTTCTTTAAGCAGTGACATACTGTACAGTAGCATGGTGCCAGTAGACAAGAGACGAGCAGTCTTTCATAGATGTTAGATGTTTTAGTGTAAATCCGATTCTTGGCTGAGACATGCACTGTGTCGGATAAGACTAGGTTTCTTATTAGCATAGAGTCAAACCTTAGGAGATTAAGCATGTGATTCAACATTTACAGTAAGTACGTGTTCTGTAGAGAAGTGGGTGAGGTGCTGACAATCGCCACAACGTGTAATTTCGATGCAATGATTACAAATAAATTGCGACTAGACATTATTTTCTTTTTCCTTCCTTTGTTGTCATCACATTTATCTACCCTTTGTCAGAATGGCAGGAAGAGAGAGAGAGAGAGAGAGAGAGAGAGAGAGAGAGAGAGAGAGAGAGAGAGAGAGAGAGAGAGAGAGAGAGAAATTATAAATTCCAGTAGCATAAATGGATCAGCGCACTCACATATAGTTAAATGGTTAATATTTCGCATGAGTTTCGTCAAACTTTATTCTGATTCCAAAGGGAACATTGATGTGGTGAATGGATTAATGGATTGACATCTCGGACAGTTTTTCGCGGTCGTATGGCCCAGCTGATTTCCCAGTGTGAGAACAGGATGAGGAGTCGATTTTCATACCACGCTGGGTCAAGTAACGGACTCCATCATGCTCACATCGGACCAAGAATCGTGACATAATTTGAAAAGGCCTCTGGTGAAACCTTAACGCGAATGATACATGCGTACAATGCTTACCATGTATACATACCCATCACTGAAAGTCATCTGCGCCGAAATGAATAAAGAGAGAGAGAGAGAGAGAGAGAGAGAGAGAGAGAGAGAGAGAGATTGCTGTAGGGTACTAATTATAAGAGGCAGTTCATGCATGAGCACATGACTTGGCGGACAGGTGACCACCAACTGAACATGGCAGTGAGGACGTTTGGGCAACAACTGAAATGTTTTCTTAATTTCCAAAATAGGCTGCATCCTTCCATACAGAATATAAATTTTTGTTGCCAGACGCACGATCATGGATAACTTAGACCTTAAATAAAATAAAAACTACTGAGGCTAGAGTACTGCAATTTGGTATGTTTGATGATTGGAGGGTGGATGATCAACATACCAGTTTGCAGCCCTCTAGCCTCAGTAGTTTTTAAGATCTGAGGGCGGACAGAAAAAGTGCGGACGGACAAGCAAATAGCCATCTCAATAGTTTTCTTTTACAGAAAACTAAAAACAAAAAATAAAGAGAAACAGATGACATAATCATTGCATTCTTTTTAACATTAACCTTCACGGGAAGGAGAAAAGCAGATAAATACATCAGTTTTTCGACAGACCCTCTCTCCTTTTAACAGGAAAATAGTTAAACTATTAAACAGGAAATCTCCTGACAGGTAAGCGAGCACTCAGCTCGAGATACAATAAGTAAACGGTAAAGCAATTTACTGGAATGGATTATACCAGATTTCAGTGGGTTTCTCTATTTTTTTTTTTATGTGTAACGGGCCACCGAGGCGTACATGGCGCTTTCGAAGTGCATTCCCCAGACATAGTTTTATTGTTTCTAACTCTTAGAAATTGTCCAAATTATTCAGACTCAAACTTTCGAGAGGAACAAAGTAAGAATAAAATGAGTAATAACAACAGAGCACCACAGAGGTTATGAAGTTATCAGACTGAATGTTAAGCATTATCGATTGGAATCTGGCAGTTTGGAGGCCTTGGCATTTCACATGTTGCTATCCATATTCGACCGCATGAATAAAAGCCAGTAATAAAATTTGGTGAATATTGCTGTACATTCTTTGTAAAGGGCACGAAGAAAGCAGAAGGACCTTATCAACAATGTAGGCGCCCAAATTAGCAATAAATTCTAGCATGAGCTGGAGGCGTTTCTAGAGAAGTTTACACGTATAGATTTTCATTATACTTTTTGAGAACTAAAAAGCTTTCTAATCTTGCTCAACAATTATTATTAATTTAAGACGTGCACACATAAACTAGACGCATTACTTTTTACAACGCATTATAGTCGTTACATGCTCCTAAAACAAATGTCAATATGATTACACTGAGCAAAGGCGAAAGGAGTCTGTTCATCAGGAGCAAAATTTCCACTCTCGATTTACTAGATAGAATAAACGAAAATGACTTGACATCGTAAGGTACCGACCAAGATCCCATGACGTTCTATGAGCTCCTGAAATCAGAAACAGGCATGACGCGGATCCGACGTAAACAAAGGAGTCCGGTGTTGGGATTGAAGATTAGCCACAATTTGTCAGGAGGACTTCCCGGTGGTTGGCAGGCTACGAATCTTTGCGGTGTCATGGCAGTTTGTTGATCATCACGCCAGCCAGGATCGCATCACGTTCGTCTGATGGAATCTGG
Organism: Macrobrachium rosenbergii; assembly: GCF_040412425.1. Taxonomy (NCBI): domain Eukaryota; kingdom Metazoa; phylum Arthropoda; class Malacostraca; order Decapoda; family Palaemonidae; genus Macrobrachium; species Macrobrachium rosenbergii. Next base: position 14,919,726 of record NC_089795.1, on the reverse strand, counting down.
TCTTCAAGGATCATAGCCGTGTCTTCTGACTCTCGCACATGTTGGACTGTGAAAGCAAAATCTTAATTTACGGTGAGAGAATTCAAAGTGCGAGGACCATCAACGCTCAAGCTCTCTTTCTCTCTCTCGCTCACACACACATATACATGCATGTATTTACACACACACACACACACACACACACACACACACACACACACATATATATATATATATATATATATATATATATATATATATATACATACACACATATATATATACACACACACACACACACACACACACACACACATATATATATATATATATATATATATATATATATATATATATATATATATATATATATATATATATACCCAACCACAAACACATACACATTATATATTATATATATACAAACATATATACTGTATATATATATATATATATATATATATATATATATATATATATATATATATATATACATATACATACACACACACACACACACACACATATATATATATATATATATATATATATATATATATATATATATATATATATATATATATAATATTAACTACAAAATGCTCTTTGCGATATACATGCAGTTAAGTAATTTTTTGCCATAAACTGCAGCATGATGCTGCTTGCCACTGGAATGCCCGCGTGACTTGGCAAGGTAGTGTCGCAATATCTTTAGTCTAACTCTCGTCTGTGTTTGTTATACCACGAATACAGTCTAAACTTAATCTTATGTTCCTCGTCTTTCTGCGAAAATACCTTCCAAGAGGCAGATGAGTGGTAAGAAAATTCTTTCTTAACCAAGCAAATCATGTAAAGCGCCAACTCTCTAAGTTGGCACTTTAAATTAGGGTTTCGAGGTCTGTGATGCGGCCCAAAACCTATACAACAGGGAATCAGACGTATACACAGTAAGGCAGGGGGAAGAAAAGATTTGTGAAACTCAAAAAGTTGACTTAAAATTATGAAAATGGCCCCTCAGGTTCATGACAGGCAACATACTAAAGCTGACAGCATTAAGTTTGTGGCTAGAGGTTGTGTCAAGGAAAAGTCTGTTGATACTAGAATTTTATGGACAAAAGCACATAGCCTGCATGAATTGTACAACGAAGAGAGTGAGATGAAGGAATTTAAGGTTGGTGAGGAATTGATGGCTAACCCGAACAACTTAAAAATCATGAGAGAATCAGTGTCAAATGATTCAGAAGAAGCATCATCGTTTCCAGATGCCTTTAATGGACTAATTGAATAGCAAGGCAAACTTCCAGAGCAAGCCTTCCGTATGATGAAAAAGACTTTTTCTGCAAGAAGATGGGTATCTTTAAAAATGCAAAGCAAGCAACGGGGTTCAAGACATAGAATGATGGCCTTATTTTGGTACTGTGGGGTAACACAACTGGTCAAGGTACTCTTATATAGAATAAACAGTCTCTTAGCTCTTGAGGTTGACGGTACCTTTTTTTGGAGTGGTTAGTAAATGCTTCATTCATGGAACAATGCTCCTTACTATTCCCAGTACCTCTAAACTGCCAATGGGAATATGGAAAGCATCTTCTTGCCTCCTAGCATAATGTCACTGCTGCAGCCACTTGATCAGGGCATCATCGTCATCATATGCATTAAGGTGATTTACGCTCTCTTCACCTTCGGGATGGCTCTTGATGCCCTTGATGAGGACCCTAACTGCAGACTTATTCATGTCTAGATGAGCTTCGCGATTGCATATGCAATTGTCCTCTTTTCTGTAAAGCCCCAGACTCAGAATGCACGATGGAAGCCATTATGGCATGATTAGTCAGTGACAGCAAAAGCTTTCCCACTCTTGATGCAGAAGTCAGTAATATCTCCATTAATATGATCGAGTACAACATTGAGGAGCACGTAGGAAAACACAAAGAAACATTAATCAATGAGAACCTTGAGGGGCTACTGAAATCCGCGAGAGGAGGAGGAGGAGGAGGATGATGAAGACTTGGGCGCTTGGAAAATGCTTCGGAATATCACTCGAGGGGCACCAGCATGTCTACAACCGCTGCAAAACTTGTTTGGGGAGACAAAAAAAGAAGAAACAACTTTTCATCTCTATGTTTCTTGTGAAAACATCTGCAATGGTGAAGTCTTAACCCCAAATGCTCAAGGACCCTCTACCTAACTTTTTAAGTCCTGACGTTATTGAGTCACAGTTAAGGCTTGACGATCCTCACCCCTCAACCTCCTCAGACACTACCATTAAGCCTCAAAGCCCCTTCAAGCGCCAGTGTTTAAGCGATCTTTCTTGCACCCTCTAGAAGGGTCAAGTTAGTCTAACATATCACTGTTTACATACAGTGCCACGCATCTAGTCACATCACCACATCAACACTATAGCTACAATGAAGCAATCATCTTTGTTGCTACCAGATATCACCATCATAATCACATCCATACAGTGTCTATCAAGGGAGAAGTACCAAGATTTTGTTAAGTGTCAGCACATAGAAAGAAAGAAAGAACGAAAGAGATAAAATGAATTTTCTTATCTTCTGTAGTCATTGAGAGTTATCATCATGTTATTTACTGCACGCGATTCACCTCTTACAATTGTTAATACATGTAAATGAAAGTTAATTACAATTCAAATAAAAAAAGGGCTAGGTTGTTGAATAATTCCTTAAGCATTTAGGGCTACAATGGTTAAGTCATTACAGTACTGAACATGAACAGTACAGACTTTTTTCCATCATGTATCCCTTCAACACAGCTGTATCATAACAACTAACGTTCAGGGTATTTTAGGTACATTAATACTACATAAATAATCCAGATATGATTTATAGTCTGAACGCAAGATCGCTACTAGCATAGTGCTTTATGCAACCTTGAAACTGGGCAATTTTTCATTTGCAAGCTAAGCTCTGGTACCAACGTTTGAGTCAACTGACTGACTATATACTATATATATATATATATATATATATATATATATATATATATATATATATATATATATATATATATATATACACGCAAACATTTACCATTTGTATGCAAGGACAGATTATATATATATATATATATATATATATATATATATATATATATATATATATATATATATATATATATATATATATATGGTCAGTGTACAGTTGCGGTGATGTAATGAAATCCGTCCTTACATACAAATGGTATATGTTTGCGTGAATAAGGTGATAAGGTTGGCTTCTTGCCATAATTACTACAACTGAGTTGACAGATCGTGAAAACTTTGAAGAATCGATATAGGAGAATATTGAAAATCTGTAAATAAACCATGTCAATATATAAAATGCAAAATGGTGTAAACTCATTTCATCCTATTAATAAAATAAAATTTGTGGTGCTATAAGTCTGAACTGGTCTTATGCCTGCACAAGCTACTTTCTCTCTCTCTCTCTCTCTCTCTCCAATCGTTCTTTCTGAAGTGACAAGTAGCATCGCAGAGACCGCATCTATTACGTGAGACGCGGTAACGATGAAACAACGGAAGAGCGCGGCTTCGATGGACGCCACACAGAAAACGCCGCTTTAATTCAGCTACGGTCGCCTCTCGTGAAGAGCAACTATCCCCAAGGCTACGGTGCTGCCATCTCTGGACGGAGGAAAAACAATAATAAATAAAAGTACCGTTGAGAGACTCGCTCGGGTTAGCAACGCTTTCTGGTCCTACTGTTTGCTATTACTGCTGGGGCGTCTTCCCACCGCCCTCTTCTCGCCTCCGGATCCAAGATGACGTTTCTTTCTGGACAATTACCCCGCCGCACATCCTACTTTCCCAGACGTCCACATCCATCCTCTCATCGCTGTCAGCATCTCTGCATTCCTGCTCCTCGCCCTAGGCAATTTGTGGTTTTTAATTTTCAAACTGATATTGCTACTTCTTTACATTTTTTTTATCCTTTGTACGTGCCGTACTTTGTTCATTTTGATCCTTTTTTCTTTTTCCTCCATCGTTTTCATTCCGTTCTTATTTCGAAGTATTTCCTGGTAAGGATACACTGGCAAGAATAAGAAATGACGAATGGAAGTGCTTACCATACAATAAATCCGCATAAGGATTCGTCAACAGTGTTTCCATGATGACCTTAGGATACCTGACCTGAAAAACAAAAAAATTCTGCCATGTTGCAAATTTTAATGATATCTACATTTTCTGACTTGTCATGTAAGTAGTATCAAATTTGCCATTGGTACGCATGGTTGTCAGCCCCTTTCTCTTGCTCCCCAGTCAACAAATCCAGTTGTTAGCTCAACGGGACTTTACCAAAAATGAAGGCGGTACATCCAACGCCCCACAACCATCCCCCCACATCCCTGAGCAAGACGTTTATAGGGATCCCCTGGAATTGATAAAAACAAGTAAAAAATGCGCCGAAGTTCTGCGCCAAAGGCGTAATCGAGTTTTGTGTACAGCGTATAATGCTGTATGAAACTCCCAGCCATTGCCCATGAAACTCTCAGCCACAGCCCATGAAACTTTCAGCCACGGCCCGGTGGTGGCACGTGTTGTTTGCACCTACAGCGATGCCAGACGCACGATCCTGGCCAACTTTAACCTTAAATAAAATAAAAACTACTGAGGCTAGAGGGCTGCAGTCTGGTATGTTTGGATGATCAACATACCAATTTGCAGCCCTCTAGTCTCAGTAGTTTTCAAGATCTGAGGGCGGACAGAAAAAGTGCGGACGGAAAGACAAATAGCCATCTCAATAGCTTTCTTTTACAGAAAACTATAAAACTAATTTAATTTGATGTATTTCGTTTTTAAATAATTAGTCGGTAGTATACAAAGCTCGTTTGAAACAGTGCGAGGGAAACGAATGTTTTCCTAAACTCCGCCACGTTGGCGTCATGATTATCTTTCTCCCAAATCTTAATCTTATCAGTTATTCTTTGGCATCTCACGTCGTGTGGATATGAGGTGCTGTTATTAAGCTTCAAATCAAAGTGGAACTAAAAGCGTGTGTCAATGATAAACCTTGCAGAAAATGAGCATCAAACACAGATGATTCACATTCAACACAATACATAGCAAGTACGAACTTCCGGCTTAGTTCTACTTCTTGCTGAACAGCTCTTTTTTCATCTGTTTTTCTCTTTACGTGGTTTGGCACGGGTGTGCCTGGAAGTTGCAATACAACTTTGACCAAAATTAAACATGGGAAACCTAATAGCCTTTTCATACCAAGCCCGATAAAAAAAAAACCCTGACGTATAGATGCATAGGAAATGGTTTGTGTGTCTCGTACGAAAAAGAATATGACCCACACAGACATTAATTGTGATGCATCACAGCGACAGGAAGGTCGTTTGGGTTCTTCTTGGGTCCGTTGCCCTGAATTCGGGATTCCGCCCGTACGCTCTTCCCTAGAAGTGAGTAGCAGCCTCCTATAATTGAGTTCAGGGCACGACATAAAGCTGATTCACAATTCCGAGGAGGATTATTTGGCAGTGAGTTGACCGTTATGTCCAAAACCTGGTTTGAACTTATCAGTTCCTCATTACATACCATTAAGAAGTCTCTGCCCTTATGATGTCAAACTTGTTTTTGGTGAGTAGCGAGGAAAAGAGATCATGAAATGAGCAGCCTTGTTTTATTTCTGTGCAATCCTTGTTCTTTCGGTATGCGCGCGCACACACACACACACACACACACACACACATTTTATACCACAAAAACATAATAAAGACTAGACACTCTGCATATTGCATAAAGCCTAAATCCTAAGGCGGTAAGCACCAGTTTAGACAACGTACCCTACCACAGGAGGCAAAAGTGAAGCGCAATGTACCTTGAAACTTAATTGAGTTATGTGCCTTAAAGCAACGGCCGAGAAACTAGTACGTGAGAAGATTGGTTACAGTCCGTGGTAAAAAATAACATTTGCCTTAAGACACAATTCTACTATTACTACCTCACTAATGGGGAGCTGAATAACCTTCAAGATGAAACGGACTGAAGTGCTTGCAGGGGAAGTTCCAGCAGCGCTCATCGCAGCAGGGAACGTTCAAGGTCGTTACCAAAAGGTCACTGAACCTCAGGTCTAAAAGATGACGGCTTTCATTCAGGTTATGAATATTTGACCCGTTAATGAAGATGCGGCACTGTTTACCAACAAAATATAAGAAAATGAGGCAACTTAGTTTCAGTTCCTTTAAATAAAAGAAACATTACATGAAGTGGTAAAAAAACTGAAAAAAACACAACTTAAAACATGAAAGAAGGCTTGCAAGAGAAACAAGGACGACACTGACGAATTTGGACATCGGAAATCTGCCTCAGTGAATACTTGCTTGGCAGAGACCGTCATTATATTGGGAAGTGAGTAAAAACCTTAGAGAAAAGCATGAATAAAAATTAAGGAGAGCTGAAACACTATAAAAGACAAACTGCTCTTTTGAGAGCAGAGACCAGTGAAAAGGAGAACGCAATACCCTTTTCTAGCCCAAGTCCGAAGACGGCAAGAAAAAGGAGAAAGAAAAAGGAAAATGGCGAAACTTAACCACAGAGGAAGTGATGGACAGCACTACCCCCAAATAGGGGCCAATTAGTACAACACAAGAATTTAATAACTGACATAAAAAAGGTATTTACGGCAATCAGATACGACAAACGTCTCAATGTGACGTGATCTCTCCAAGACAAGTGAGATGTGACATGAAGATTGAAACAATAAATAGGCTTGAGTGGTTAAATTAAGTTGGAAAAATAATTGAGGCATTGACTGACAGAAGACACAAAAATCGGAAGAAACTAATTTAGGCATTAAATTGAACTAATTGACAGAATCCCCAATCAGATGTGCTCACAAGATCAGAGTTAATGGCTAAGAAGAGGAGGATTCGAGAGGAGTGAACTCTCAGCAGGTGACGTTATAAAATTTTTGGGGTTGAAGAACCTCAACCAAATTCTTAGGATGCTGGTAATTCATCTCACTTGATTCCAAGAGGGGTCATTCCCGAATCAGGATCAGTCGTAGTTCTGAGCAAAAATGAGCCAATAATTGTCTGCAACAATCTCCTCTTTATATCAACTCGACAAACGTTCTTCTGAAATCTATTAAAAAAGGAACAGCAACCGATTTATCACGTATGTCTGTAAGAATATACACGCATCATATTCCGGAGGGCCTATAATCCATACTTTTGTTAGAAATAAATTAAGTTTAGGAATTGTTTAACTTAGGTTTTATGGGCTAGACTCTAGCCTATTGCCGGCAACAGTTCGGCATTCCTTCTCAGCAGTAATTCTAGTTAAACATCGTTGTATTTCTTAGTAAGCAAATGGGATAAATGCTAGGGATGTTGGTACTCCGAATACCATGTGCCTTTCTGACCGAAACATCATCAATATTGTATAAATTTTTATGCTCACAATCATTTAACAAAGATCAGATAAAGAAACGTTAAATTTGCTGATTTCGCCTCTATTCAAAAGTTCTTTGATGGTTCTTCACTGATCTTTACTTCATATTTATATCATATCGATCGCTTCCATTAATAGAATTTACCAAGGTTCCACATCAGCATTTCGAAGAATCCCAGGATTACTGATCATTAAAAGAGGAATGTTGGATGTGAGATGTGGGGTGTGGGATGTGGGGTGTGAGATGTAGAGTGTGGGGTATGGGACGATGCGTGTGGGGTGTGGGATGTAGGGTGTAGGGTATGGGACGATGCGTGTGGGATGTGAGATGTGGGGTGTGGGATGTGGGAAGTTGGGTGTGGGATGTGAGATGTAAGCTGTGGGATGTGAGATATTAGATGTGAGATGTGGGATATGTGGTGTAGGATGTGATGAGATATGGGATGTGAGATGTGGGATATGGGGTGTGGGATGTGGGAAGTTAGATGTGGGATGTGGGATTTGAGATGTAGGATGTGGGGTGTGAGATGTGGGATTTGGGATGTGGGGTGTAGTGGACCTGTGGGCGTTGCAGGTAGCCTGAACGAAGAAGAGACACGCATTCAGCTCAGCAGAAAATGGCCACAGCAAAAGAAAACTACAGAAGAGACGAAGTCAACTGAAAAGAGGAAAAGACAACCTAGAAAAGAGATACAGAAATTTCCCTCTTTAAACAATTTGCCTTTAATTCAGTACTGAAAACAACGTGTACAGAAGCGAAATCACAGGAGCATAATTCTAAAAAGAGGTGAATGAGCCAATGAAGGTCTTGCAGTGATTGCATTTCCAGAGGATGCTGAAAATAAATCGCCTGAATTTTTAGACGATAGAGTTGTAATGCCGTTGTAATATCTCATATGTATTCAAAAAAAGTTGAAAGCAACCTGCGCAATAACAATATGTGGAACGAGACAAAAGGCCACTGACTGCAAAAGCAAGACTTTTAAGAATAGAAAGCGAGAGCTGGTGAAAAATGGAAACTAAAACTGTGGCTTAGAAAGAAAAACTTCCAAGGTGGCACTGAAACTCCTTAACTTCCAAGCATCCAAATACTGAACACTACCACGAAAACCACAGTAATTAACCTATTTATCCGAAAACAATGTAGTTCCTGTAGTGAAGGACACCTTCGCAGAATGTGGATAATGGCACTCTGAAAGGCTAGTAACAAGCATGAACTTTCGTGACAGATTTTCCGCATTAGAATAGTTTTTAAGATAGGCAGCTAAAATAAAACTTCCTAATGGTGGGCTAAATCATGATTACCATTGCTATAGACAATTAACTTCCATTCCAAATAATTTCGTCGAGAAGCTACAGATCCTGAGATATTGCCAACATTCAAACAGAAGAACAACATTCCAGCAACAGCTAAACTAGAGATCTGAATCATATGGTGCAACAACTGTCCTTCCTCTAGATGTAGGTGTTTAAGACCACATAAGATGATATAATGTTTCTATGACTTCTTATGAATAGCTTCATCGGGTATATCCTGCTCATGGTGCGCATAAAACTTTTTTGTCTCAACAAGACTGATTGGTTACTGTTGTTCTCCTTTTGAATCAATGACAGTCCCACTACTGGTACATATCTAAGCCAGAAAAATGGGTTACACTCGACCATCTTCATACTACCTATAAGAAAAGATTTTAAATAAGACAATTATGAAAAACAAACCACCTTCTTCAATAAATATAACATCCCCATTTAAGCAAGACGGTGACACGGTCCACAAATGAGTTATGGATAGAAATGATAAACAGATGAAGATTGTTTATGGCTTCTGGTGATTTTTATTTCCTCAGTTAGTTATTCTGCGTGGATTTTTTAACGCAAGATCAAGCTCCTTTAGAAGGAATGGCATGACTAACAATCATTATTTGTGAACTGAAAAGTTTTCAGGAAAAATTCCTCAATGAAGTAATATAATCTTTTGACAAAATATGTATATATTGAAGGAGAGGACATTTAAAGTAGTTAATCAAAGAAAACCGAGGACCAAACGTAGCTGAAGCTATTAAGGGAGATGCATCAAAAACCCAACTAATGTAAATACAGACAGTGGATAATATGGCGCAGAATCGTTTCTACACAAATGGCATCCCATACTGATGCGAAGTCTACCTCAAACGGCAATGTTGTCAATTTTGCTAACAGAGGCAGAAGAGAAGCGGCAGCGGCCAGGTCACAAAGTGTGGTAGAGCGCACCGAACGAAGAAGACTGAGAAACTGAAACCAATATATAGTTTTTGATGAGGAAGACGATGTGGCTGATGCGTTAGTTGACAGAAACCATTTCCTACAGTCAATCCCTGAAACAGGGAAGAAGTCAAGCTTATTATTTAAGAAACCTGCTGCAAGTGGGACTGTCCAAGTCATTCTAAATTGTGAACCTGAAATTCGCAAGGCTGTTTGTTATAAAAGTTGTTACAATGGGAAACGTATAACATACGTGGCAGGTATCATGTGCTGACCTATCTCTACTGTACTGTCAGAGTTATGGACATCTGAAGAAGGAATGCTAGTTTTGAAAATGATGGAGAGTCTGCGGCAGCTGTGTTGGTCATCATGACGCTCAAGAATGCAGCTCAAGGGAAGTTAAATGTATGAACTGTATGAGACAGAAGAAACAAGACACCGAACATCGGATGAATTCGAGAAGTGCAAATCTTTGGATGCGGAAATAATGAGAGTAGCGCCAAAAACTGATCACGGACATAAATGTAATTAATGTCTTAAGTTAAGGCTTTGTAAATATTTAATCTGTCGGTAATAAAACGCTGCAAATTAAGAGTTAATAAATGAACAAGCTTATGATACATTAGCAGTTGCTGAGAGGTGGTTAAATGATTTTGATACCGCAATCCGTGAGAAGTTAGGTTGGAGGAGGAGGTGGACTCTATGTTCTCAGCTGCTGTTCTCATCTTTAAATTATTAAGAGAACTTCAAATAGTTGTTCAGACTCTCATTTATTGTTGTTACAGGCCTCAGCGGTTAGGTGGAAACGTTTTTACAGAGGAATTTGGCAAATAGGCCTATATATTCTGCAAATGACCTAGATGGTTGCTGCACAGGTCTGTATCAGCGGGGATTTTAATACAGCTGTCTTTAATGAGTTGTTGGCACCGCATCGCTTGGTTAACAATATTGATTGCAAAAAAACCTCGGTTGCACATAAAATGGAATTTGGTTTAAGTGACTTAAAAAATAAGTGACACAGAAAATACGAAAATAAGTATTCGATACTAATTTGGATGAAAAGTACACCAACTTTCAAATACATAAGCTCATAAATTTTAGAATACCGGTACTGAACTATATTGAGTTCAACAAGAAAACATTTGAGAATAGATCGAATCTCTCTCTGCACGTTCTTACTAACGAAGTGATCCTGAAAATAAATGAAGACATCAATATTTTTGTAAATTGTCTTATGAATATTTAAAATCGGGTGAATAAAAGTGAAAATAATAATATTTGCTCCCAGTTAAACATTGTTGCTTGGCACCTTGCAGCACAGGCTTTGTTTTAGTTTGGTTGTATTATTTCGTCTTTTGAACTTGGATAAAGGTCAATTCTTCACTTACGTATACAAATTCTGTTCTGTTCCTTTGCTCTGTGTGAATTTCTTCTTCTCGAGTCAGTCAACGCGTCGCAGCTCTAGAGATGCCTGTCTATCTGTGTTTCTAAAAGTGTGTTCATTTACTTGAAAACACAAAGGTTTTGTCATGGATTGAAGAAGAAAACAATATTAAGTACTGAAAGTGGTAAGTGCAGTGATCGAGCGAGATTTTGAAGAACCGTGAGACAATAAAACTGACCTTCCTTTGGCTCCGGAAGTCAGACTTGCAATCCTGTCATCTGTTTTATTTACACACTCGAGTTTTCCATCCTATCAGCAGTCTCCAGAAACTTCTTTTTGTCAGCAATTTGTAATTTACATGCGTTCAAGGACGTCTGAATGTACTACGCGTTCAAACGTCTTTAAAGGCATAGTGAGAGATTTACAGTATACATATTATAAATTTATTACATTCTTATAATATATATATACATGTATATCTGTTTGTATATATATGTACACGCATACGTATATAAATATGTAATCAGCCAAGGCCACAGGAAAAAGAAAAGAAATACCAACCGCTTTCGTATTATTTCAACACATTTTCGAGGTACAATGAAATAACACGAAAGCGCTTGGTGGTCCTTTCTTTTATTCTTCCTGTGGCCTTGGCTGAATATATTGTCACACGCTATTTAGTGACCTATAAGTTTACATATATATATGTGTATATATATATATATATATATATATATATATATATATATACATACATATATATATATATATATATATATATATATATATGTATATATATATATATACATATACATATATCTATATATATGTATATATATATATATATATATATATATATATACATATACACCAGGTGTTTCTAAATTGAGCCCCATCCACAGAACAAATGGAAAGTTATGAAGTTTTCTGCTATAGCCTATCTCCAAGTACATTATTTTAAGTCTCTATTAAGCTATTTTTCATTTTACATTTCTTGTATTTTCAGACTGAGTGACGGAGTTAGATACAGCCATGGCTAACGACTTGGAGGAAATCAGATGGATTGACCGAATCCGGGCTATAACCTTCAGAGAGGCCAGGGATGCTGGCACATCCTTCATTTCACATTCCTGGATAGCTAAATATATTAAAAGAGATGAATCCTTTGTTAAAAGAAACTGGAACAAAAATCCATATGACTGTCATCGCGAAAAGAGTGAGAATCTTGGAAGGCCTGAAGTCCTTTCTCAGGAGTCAAAAGACATCATAGCTGAGGCAGTGGATAGACCAAGAAAGTCTTTACGTAAATTGGCGCTTGAACTAGAAACAAAAAGGGGAAAGAAGAGAAGTTATAGTGCTGTATATCGTGAAATCTGGTATCAAGCCATTTCATGTTATCAGCAAGCTCAACATCACTCAGCAACAGAGAAAAGACTGTGCATGGTTTTGTGGTTCATTTCTTAAAGATTGGGATGTTGCTGCATCAGATGAATTCTTCATTTACACAGTCAGGAAGCCAAATCATAAAAATGACATCACTTGGGCTGCAAAGTTGGATGATATCAGCGATGATGTGTGCTATCGCCAAGTTGTGAAATTTCCTGTTTGGGAATTTTTCTCTGTTTCACAGCCAAACGGTTAATGTGGATCATCAAAGAAAAAGGACAGTCATGGAATGGCAAATACTTCAGAGAAACTGTGCTTACTGGTGGAGTATTTCCTTTCCTCAAAGATCCTGAAAATGTGTTATCTGTTGAAGAAGTCACATTTTTGCATGATAAGGCACCATGTTTCAAGGCTCTTCAGACACAGGAGCTGCTTCGAAACAGTGGTATTGATTTCTTCTCGTCAAGTGAATTTCCAGGTAGCTCCCCTGACCTTAATGTGTGTGAAAACATTGGTAGTATCTTAAAGGATTGTGCTGAAGAGCGCACAGTGAACTATGACGGTATACCAAGCCTCGACAACCTGCGAAGAGAGGTGACTGAAGTGCTCAGGGAAATGGAGTTTGAGTCTCAGCTTTTTTGTAATTTGCTGAAATCATACCCCTCAAGAATGCAGGCTGTGGTACAGGCAGATGGGGCCACACAAAATATTAAATACTCAGAGAGAAACTTAAATAAATACCTGTTCTGAATTGCTTTTGTTTTTGTCCATATCAATTTTAGTTTATGCTGTAGAGCAGGGGGGGGGGGGGCTCTAATTTCGAGACACCCTGTATATATGTATATATATATATATATATATATATATATATATATATATATATATATATATATATATATATATAAATATATATAATATATTATATGTTTTACATATTATTTATGAAATAAATATTATATATATGATTATATGTTTTAAACAAAAAACATTCTTATTGCCCTAGTGAATTTCGAATGACCATTTTGTATCAAAAACAGGATTGTGTATTATATAAAATGGCGTATAAATTGTATTTAGCTACCAGTTTTCGTCCTTAGCCATTCTGTCACATATAAGTCATGAAAACGAAAGAAAAAAACTGAAAGAGGAGATCAATTCCAGAAACGATTGCCGAGGTTCTGTACAGATAATCATACGTTTCGAAAACATTAAAGGTCTGTCACTATTAGGCCTATGTCGAGATTTTGACCTCTCTTATTTTTTTTGGCTACATAAATTTTTTTAGGAATGTTCCCACATTCTATTATGATGAGAAGACAGTCGTCATTCTGAAACAGAGATGTCATACGCTGCCATTCATAAGTCATCAGAAGTACTGAAATACCTTTCACGTCCGTCAAGTTCTCCCACATTCTCTCGCACACAAAGGAACCTCAAAATGATCCTTCACAATCCACGCTACAGTAAGCATAGCCACGTAGACGTGTGTCCCTGTGCGGTATAATGAAGATCACAGCGCGTACAATGAAAGGAAGTTCACCGTGTATCGCTCCCTAAGTACCGTTCCTCGGACTACCGCCAAACTCCTCCTCCTCTTCCTGTTCTTCTTCCTTGGTATTTCAGGGTTGTCGGGTCAAGATGTGATTGAAATGACAAGAAATGAAGGGGTGACATCAGTGTGATGGGTCGAATACGTTGTTATGGAAGGATTTATGTGGTAAAATCATCTATTTGACTTCCGCAGCCTGAACATTATTCGCATGGACGACAAAGGAAGAAACGTCTTTTCGCTTCAGTCGTTTCCGACTTTTATCTCTGCCCAGTAACAGACTGATCACAGGGAATTTTACAAAAAATGATATAAAATACGTGAAAAAATATGTGAATTTGTCTCTTGCCTCTAGAACCTTGAATAAAATGTTTTTCCTTGTAAACACACTGCCTTGTCCCCTTAATAAATTTGGCGCCAGGAGGTGTAATACTGTATTTCCAGTTTTCATCAAGTATTTACTGTATGAGATTGCTAACTTCACACCCTGTCGTTAATGCGACGCCCAACAATGTACACTGTTCTTCTGTACACTTTGCTTTCTTTCACTATCGTGGATCCGAGACTGCAAAAGTCAGACTGAGGATGTATTTCGTCGCAATGTTTTCTATGACATAAGGACACATTTACCTTTCTCTGCGATTAAGCGGTCAGTCGTGACGAACACATGTTCACTGTTAACGCTTGAAAACATTAAAGCAGTTTAAGAATCAGAAAATTGCGGCCATTTTCGTCCCTGAATTCGAAAAGATCTAACTAAGGGCTAATCAAGGACTCAGAGAATACAGTCAATTCTACAATCTATTTAAGCTTATTCTTCAAAATGAAGGACCTGAAACTACGTCAGACTAAACAGAGGACATTCTACCGACGAAAGAGAATTTTTCATGAAGATCACGACAGCTTAGGAAATATGAACTCCATCTGCCTTCGACGAGTTAGATAACATAGCCTATACTTTCGCGCCGGCGCGCGCATATTCGCTTGTTACTTTTCTGCGTATCTTCGGATGGGAATGTGACTTCAGTAAACATCAGTGGAAGGATATATCATAAAACTTTTTCGGAGGACTCATCGTTCCCTTGTTTCATTTCAAAAGCTTTCAAATGTTCTTATCAACCTTAAATCACCATAGGTAACTTTCCCTTTTGTGTCACCTCCACACGAGGCACTAAGTTAGATTCTAACGATATCGATAAACCGAGTCATCTTCACAAATGTTACAAGTCAACATGAACAGGCAACAGCTCGGAATGATTCATGGACTTTTCACAATATGGATTAAGGATTACAGTTACAACAACACAGACACTGATTTGCAAATTATACTAACAGTCAGTCACACACACACTATATATATATATTATAAGTATATATATATATATATATATATATATATATATATATATATATATATATATATATATATATATATATATATATATATATATATATATATATATATTGTATTGTGTGAATGTTCAATTTTTTGTGTACACGTCACGTATACGCCTTTAGTAAGAACGTTTTTAAGTCATAGTAATATCTTGAGTGCTTTTTGACAATAAGTAAAAACTTCGTACAAATTTACCGATGCAACAACTTGTCAACACTCCTGCAAAACGTATAGAAATCCTACATACGGAAGTCATGCACAATTTTAACAGAAAAGAAGAGAAGTTATTATTTCTGACACAATGGCTGATGCAAATGAGTCTCTTGTTCTGATATTGCGGTTCCACGAGGCATGACATAATAATATGTTTTAAGTCCTCCAGACCTCCAAGGGCGGAATATTTCTTAATTACGTCAGGCAAGGATAGACAACTGTCTCACTGTTGTCCTCGTTGATTATTTTATCCACAAAATCTTGAAAACACAGAAAAGTTGGTAATATATTTTCGTGAAAACAAAAATGAACTGGAAATATTTGATTTTAAAACTGAGCAGATCCTGACTACGAAGATTCGCATGTACGCCTTTTCAAATGAAAGGTTGGTCTCTATCATTTACGATTGATATTTGAAGTTTAACTTGAGCGCTCTCTTTCTCTCTTGTCGGCTACTCACTGAGCGTGTTTTCTCGGGATTGAACGACTTTTACATAATATATCCTAACCATAACCTGAACAGTAACCTTTCGACCGTGGCCTTTCCTTAATGGCAGAACCCTGGGATACAGATTTTCGTATATCACATTTTTCCTACTCAGTCAGCTTTCCTGCGGTGTTCACATAATGTCACTGTCAATGGTAATTGCCTCTAACGCCCTGCCTCGCGGAGGCTCTGCGAAATTCCTGTGATTTCGCTTCCACAAATCTACCATTACCTCAAGCCTCCTGTCTCATTGTTCTCAAAGTAGGTCTTTCAAATCTTCTGATTATATATATATATATATATATATATATATATATATATATATATATATATATATATATATATATATATATATATATGTGTGTGTGTGTGTGTGTGTGTGTGTGTGTGTGTGTGAATGAATTTTATCACGTCACTGTGATTCATATACAAGCATTAAGTTACAAATGTTGTTTAATATCAACTCGCTCTACCTCGGAAATATATTTTCATATATTATTTCCGAGATACAGCGA
Source organism: Macrobrachium rosenbergii (assembly GCF_040412425.1). Classification (NCBI taxonomy): domain Eukaryota; kingdom Metazoa; phylum Arthropoda; class Malacostraca; order Decapoda; family Palaemonidae; genus Macrobrachium; species Macrobrachium rosenbergii. The sequence goes on along the minus strand of NC_089795.1, from coordinate 14,903,156 downwards.
ATTGGATATTAAACGACATTTGCAGCTTAATGTTTATATATATATATATATATATATATATATATATATATATATATATATATATATATATATATATATGTATATATATACACATATATATGTGTGTATGTATATGTATATACATATATTGTTTTACAAATTGTAAATTACTTTCTGTAAATATGACAATGGGACATTAATCATGACCAGAAACACTAGCAGAAAAAACAAAACAAAATAAAAAAATGTGAATGTGGTTCCTTTGAAGGCTCAGTGTACAGTAATTGTGTTTTTATCATCTATTAAGTTTTGTAGCGGTCAGTTACTATCTTGCAGTATACTCCTCTCTCATGATAGCTCCCAAACAATTGCTGGAAAAAACTACAGAATGATAAAGTAGCGCCTGATGCTCCCTCAAATTATCCTATATGTACCAACATTTGCTGTGAAGTACATTTAAATAAGGCTTCCGTTACGCCTCTTATGTGTTCCATGATTCACGACCACTCGCTCGCATTAACCGCAAAGTCATACGCTTTTCGGCCAGATCGTCAGCTTTGACACTGTGACGTCTCAAAGCAGCCAAAATGCTTACGATGAAACATGAAACGGTCTGACAAGTTTCATCTCGATTGCTCTTATTTGTATGACTGCCAGGAAAGAGAATTTACGAGGAACTCTCCCTGCCTCAAAATTCCATTGGTCATGAAGCTAGAGAATGCTCTGCGTCTGGTTCTGAATTTTCGGTGTTTCTTTTGTGCCTTTTCCTCTCTTCTTAACATGATTCGCTCCACGTGCGAAAGACTTCTTGATCTTGCCTTCATCCAGGTTTAGTCCCTCAATAAGTTTTCAGATGTTCTGCAGAGGAAACTACTCTTCTGTAGGTTTCAAGGTTATTCGTGCTTTTCTGTTCTCATCATTTGTATATCAGTAGAAGAGTAGTAGAGGGTGTAGCTGGTATATACCTCTCTGGGATAGTGAGAGTCTAGATAAGTGGTTCTCAACCAGGGGTCAATTCCCGTCTAGGAAGGATTTCAGAGTTTCAGGGGGGAAGTGTGACCACAGATTGGCAGGCTCAAGCTGGCTCTAGGACCACACAAAACTCAATGTACATCGGTCCGCACCACTGAGAGGTCATGCTGGGATTTCTCCCCGCTAGCTTGTGTGTTTGTGCTATTATTTTGTTGTATATTATTTGGAATGCACCTTTTGAGGCAGACAATTAAAAAAAAAGGGTGGGGTGGCGGGAGAATGACATTCTGACATGGTGAAAGGGTGCATGTGCCAAAAAAAGATTGAGAACCACTGGTCTAGATGATTTGGCCGTAAGGTCTCGAGATAGACGCTTCACAGAGATCTTGAAATTTGCTTTGGTATTTCTTCTGGAATGACTTGTGTTCTCCACGTTAGACAGTAAAGGGAAAATAATGATTTGTTTTTTTCCATTGTCATATATATATATATATATATATATATATATATATATATATATATATATATATATATATATATACCGTTGGCTCGATTGTATATACAAATTTGTAATTGAATGTATTGAACTTATTTTGATGATCACACCTGTTTTATTAAGATTTAATGTATTCGTGTCATGGGATACACTAGGAAAATTAGAAGCTGTGTTTTTCGTATCACCTCAGTTAGTATAATGTACTCAAAACATGAAGTGAAATACTTTCTTAGTAATTAGGAAAGCTTAAAACATTGCGGAGGCAATCGTCCATGCACCAGGCACACGCACATGCGGCTTAACAGCAATGAGCCTATGCGATTTCCCAAAAGCAAAACGACTGAGTTCATAACTTACGCAAAGAACTGTTTTGACCTTAACTATTGCATTTTTGTCGTTTTCTAAACAATAATTGTTTTTATTATTTGTGTTGCCGAGAAAACCATGATAGGTTTGGGAATACCACGTCGACTTTCGCATATAAGAGAAAGCTGTACTGTAAGTCTGTTGTGATAAATATGTGCACATCATGCGCTGGGTGGAGCTTCCTGGAACTTCACAGAAGCTCGAAAATTATACATTAACGTACGACTGCCACAGGAGATAACAGATTATCGTGTACGAGAGAGAGAGAGAGAGAGAGAGAGAGAGAGAGAGAGAGAGAGAGAGAGAGAGAGAGAGAGAGAGAGAGAGAGAGAGAGACGTGAAGCATTACTGTAGTTATAGTTATAGCTGAAATCGGACGTTGTAGTGAAAGAATGAGAGCGCAATGTTAGAGAACATACAGAATAAGTCACTGAAAACACAATTACGACCAAACTAAGTGTTTATACATCGGCCTATATATATGTAAAATATATATATATATATATATATATATATATATATATATATATATATATATATATATATATATATATATATATATATATATAAAAACACACAGACACAAAGACACACACACACACACACACACACATATATATATATATATATATATATATATATAAGCTATTCTCGCTAACGTGGGGTGGGCCCAGAAAAACAAGATAAAGGTTACTTTCACATGCATTCTTTATCTGCTAGATCCTGAATGAACCTCATTGCAGCCACAACACTGCTTTGTAGGAGTGCTTCATTTATACTGAAGTCCCTATGTTCCAAAAGCACTTTCATTGCATTTATCCAGCCCTTTCCAGATCTTTCATCCTTCCCGCTACCACTTCTGAATTATACAATCCTGTCACCCAGGAATCCTGCCTGTCAACCTATTATTGTTCATTCTTTCCTCAACCTATAATAATATTTTCGCCACTTCTTTCTACCTCTACGTGTCTCAGATTATCAGTTCTTCTTACACTGTATTTACTAAGTAAATCGTCTCAGCAGCTTCCTTCGACCTTTACCCTGTCATCTGCATCCAACTTCCCCACTTCACTTCCATGGAGAGTTTGCTCTACAATCCCTCAATCCCTTTCTATGGACAATTCAAGTCCCATCCACAATCTTCTGCACACATCCCACTACCAGTGTTGCTTCACTTGTTTCTGTGTGTGTGGCCCGCCTTTTTCTCATTCTACCATCATCTATTATACTTGCCTCCAAATACTTATACAAATCAAACGTCTCCTTTCAACCGCTATCCATATTAGCATTTACTGCTCCATTTCCCTAGTTCCCCTTATTCTCATAATCGTACTCTTGTTCACATTCACTCATTTCTTTCTTCTCTAACAAATATTTTCAAACTCGCGAACTGGTTTCTGTAGTTTCCCAATTAGCACTGGATCATCTGCAAACATCAACATATCCTCCTCATTTCATTCACGACTCATTTTCTTACCTCACAACTCTGCACCTGCATCTCCTGTACTTTCCCGAACTTCTGGCATCAGACATACTCGTATACCTTACCTCACGTAAGCTCTTTCTCCAAACCATTTCAGTGTCCCGCTTACATATTCGAAGATAAACTTCATTTCCATCTTGTAAACTTTGAATAGCTTTCAATAACTTGTCTTCTATGCCAATATTCTAACCATCTCTGCAGTTCTGCTCTTTCATAAGTTGTTCTAGCTTCAAGTATGACCCATGCAGGTTTTTTCCTTGAAGCTTTTAGGTTCTGAGGACGTCAAATTATTTCCTGCAAATTTCATCTTCGAGATTCTTATTTCCCAGTTATACAAAATAAATAAAAAATGGTGTGATATTATGTAACATTAGGATGGCCTCTGAAGGGTATTAGGAAAAGGGTTAACTTTATTTCACACAGAAGTTCGGTTGCTCTAAGAGAACTGTCATTGAACCCGGTCTAAACAGAGATTCATAAATATTTATGCCTATTTTTCTGTATTTCTCCTTACCTTCTTGATTTGCAATGAAAAAAGTAACTCGCAATAATATATATCTCTGTAAATGAAATTTATTGTAGCTTCCTCAAGGCGCAAAAAGAATTTATATATCGCTTTTCACTTTTTATTTATGAAAAGTAGATTTTTTTTCTTGGCTAACTTGTGTGCCTCATTTTGATTATACAATTGCATTGTTTATTCTTTTAAACACACTGCAAAAATCACGATCACTCAGATTCTAAATGAGATAAAACTCAGCATTTCATCATGAAAATAAACGGCAGTTATAAGTAAGTTCACAAGTGGTAAGCCAGAACTGAGAGTTTTTATACTGATGAATTTGGGACCCTCAAAGTATCTCAGGGAATTAATTAACTTTCAAATTCTTCTCATAATCCCTTACAAACAAAACTCGATTCACACACTCTCTACCTTGCTTAAACCCACACTGTTCTGCTCCTGTTATCTATTTTACTGTCTAAACCTAATATTATACAAATATTATTCTTACAGTCACCGTTATCACCTTTACCTAAATGCAATGGAACAAATATCCCTTCCCTTCATTCGTTTGAAAACTTCCAGGTGTCTTTCCATTTTTTCATTTGCCTTCCTTTCATCTTCAGCAGTCACTTCCTCATGCACTCTCAAACTTACACTAAAAAGTTAGTGCAAGTTTGAGAGTGCTTGAGGGAGTGACATTCAACAAAAATTCAGTTACTCCATGGACGGGTTGGTATTGTTCTCGACTAGCACTCTGCTGGGCTCGCGTTCGATTCTCCGACCGGCCAGTGAAGAATTAGAGAAATTTATTTCTGGTAATAGAAATTCATTTCTCATTATGATGTGGTTCGGATTCCACAATAAGCTGTAGGTCCCGTTGCTAGGTAACCCAACTGGTTCTTAGCCACGTAAAATAAATCTAATCCTTCGGGCCAGTCCTAGGAGAGCTGTTAATCAGCTCAGTGGTCTGGTTAAACTAAGGTATACTTAACTTTTTTTTTCAACAAATATTCACAATACCCACTTCATCGACCCAGGATTGCATTCACCCTAAACAGCATCTTTCCATTCGTATCTTTATCGAGAATTCATTTACTTGTTAACATTTTACTCAGCATCTACTTTTGTTCTTCCTAAAGTTAATGTTCATCTTCTTTCCAACCACCAGTTTTATTACTCACCTTCTACTTCTCATTCACTTTTATCTTGGGTACCCTACGCATCCTTTGTTCCTGCATTTGATCTTTTCTGCCATACAACTGTCTCAAATAAACTCCTTTCATCCTCACTAAAGTTTTATTTCCTCATCCTCCACTTCTTGCTCCCAATTCTTCTTCCTACAAACATTCCCTGCTGTCCCAATACTCACTCCTCGATATATATATATATATATATATATATATATATATATATATATATATATATATATATATATATATATATATATATATTTATATATAAATATTTATAATATATATACATATATATGTATATATATTATATTTAAATTATATAATATATATATATATATATATATATATATATATATATATATATATATATATATATATATATATATATATATATATACATACTGAGAGAGAGAGAGAGAGAGAGAGAGAGAGAGAGAGAGAGAGAGAGAGAGAGAGAGAGGAACATTGTTTCTTTTCATAATCAGCGAAGAGCTGATATTGCATAAGTGAACAGCCCTTATTCCGAAATCCTTCGAGGAAGAAGAGTCGGATGATTCCCTCCTCAAAGAGAAGTTGGTGCATAAAATCTGATATGTTCGTTATAAGTGAAGTAGACGGCCGTACGAAAGTTTATTGTTTATTACTAGAATTTGTCGACCACACAATATAGAAATGGGTGTATATAATACTTTGAGGGGCTAGCACTAAACACGACGTCCCATGGAGCTTTCTGCATTTTTAGTACTAGCACCTCGGAGTAGGTGGATACATACCGGGTTAATACCCTCGTTTTGTATATAGATGTGATGAGAAAAAGACAATGTCCACCCTCCAATTTTAGAACAAGAGACCATCTTCGGTGGCCGTTATAAGGTAATTGAGACGCAAAAAGATTTGAGTTTCATTCGTTACATGTGTACATTAGTACCGAAGAGATTAGGATAGAAAATGGGTGTTGTCTATATATATATATATATATATATATATATATATATATATATATATATATATATATATATATATATATATATATAATGGATGTATGTGCGTCTGTGTGCATGTTCCACATACACTTTGAAACACACTGAGTAATTTCAACCAAACTTGGTATACATGTGACTTACTATCTCGAAAAGAACAATATGGGGGTAAGATATCACTAGCACCAAAGGGCACCAAAGGGGGTGGGGGTAGAAGGGCTTTCCTGAAAAGGGACTGGTTCTGCCAGTGAAACGGGGCTGGTTATGCCCGTAGACCCAGTAACTTTACGAATTCATCATACCTAATTTTGGTATGCACATGACTTACTATCTGGGAAAGAATACTCTGGGGGTAAGACATCAATGGCACCAAAGGGGTGGGGGTTGGGAGCACCAAAGGGCACCAAAGGGGGTGGGGTAGAAGGGGTTTCCTGAAAAGGGACTGGTTCTGCTAGTGAAACGGGGCTGGTTATGTGGTGGTGGTGAGAGAGAGAGAGAGAGAGAGAGAGAGAGAGAGAGAGAGAGAGAGAGAGAGAGAGAGAGAGAGAGGAGGAGGGGAAAGGAGGGAAAAAGTGTGTGTGAGAGAGAGAGAGAGAGAGAGAGAGAGAGAGAGAGAGAGAGAGAGAGAGAGAGAGTTTATCGGTTGTCATTCGGAGTTTTCCCGGGCAGCGCCGGGTTGTCAGCTAGTAAGATAATAAAAATCCGATCCAATTGCAGCTGTGCCTCGACATTTCTTTTTAATCTGTGTTACTGTCATCACAAATAGAGACCTTCGATAGGAAGAATAATAAATTTCAATGTTCACAATACTCCAAGGCTTCGGATTCCAGTAGTTTACTCACGACGCTGTAGATTAAAATTTCTACAAGTGGAATTGGAGAAAACATTCCACGCAAACGTTCTCACAGATAAAAGCTTGCGAAGTTCCTTTCTCTCGAAAGCCACCATCTGAGAAAAGAGAATAAGAACAAAGTCACGTGTCCGCTGAAACAGCTGATTCGTAGGCATGCTTGTCATGTTATTGCTGTCGCATCTGCCGCTACCACTTGGTGACTTGAGAAACACGAGACGATATACTCTAGCAAAAGATAATGAGGCTCCAAAGCATTCAGTCACCTCCACAACCCATGCTGTCAGTACAGTACCCTTACTCAGTATACTTGCATCCCTGTATTCAATACAGCTTTGAAGATACATCCAAACATTTGATTTCATTTTTATTCTTCGATTTCACCTCAAAACATACATGCCTTAAGAAGACTAATCCAATCAATTTTTGGCTATTGGATTTCTTCACAGCGAAACGCAGTGTACAGTAGACTGAATTTTAAGGCCTAAAATTTCAATGGTGGATGACAAACTGGACCTGTGGCTTTAGGAGAAAAGCTAATGTATAAAGGTGCCATTAATTCCTGAGCGCATTAAAAAATTTCGAGTCAAGACAAATGTAAATACAGACTTGAGCGCAAGAAGGTGAACGCCTGGCTGTGCATGCAAAAAGATGATAAAGTATTCGCAACATCATATTTGCGGAGGTACATTTATTCAGAGGTTTTTGTAGAGGGGCAACTCCCGGAATTTCTCGTTATTACCTTTGGGGGAGGGTGGTTGGGTAAGGCGGTTCGGGGAGACACCAACGCGAGCTTGAGTGCGTAGTTCCTGCTGGAAGATGTATGTCTTTATCCTGATAATTTTCCCTCATGATAAGCCTCTAGGTTCTTCCTGAATGAGGAAGTGGATATTTCTCCTTCCTATGGTTCATGACACCTAATGCGGCCACTGACTCACGCGTCAAGACTTTTTGACACGAATAAATGGCAGTCAAGTCAAGGCCAGCTCCGGATCTGCTCAACTGATCGACAGTACGACACCATCGACATCATTAATGACTACTACAAGTGCAATGGTAACACACTTAATGAACGTAACAATAAAAAAATAAAAACAAAATCTTCATGCTATCTGAATACCGTCTTTCCTGAAACATATAACGGGAAGAATAATTTTGATAATTTAAGTTCGTCCTCTAACCTGACATCGCGGTAAAGAACGATCTCACGGACACAAATTCCTCCGCTTTTTTTTTCTGCATTTCCTTCGTCCGTGTTTTTTCCCCTTGACGGTACTTCATCACTTGCAAACCACACACGGTATTTCTGTTTTTTTCTTTCTTTCTTCTCCTTCCTCTTCTTCTTCTTGTGGGTGTGTGTATTTGTCTGTGAAATCTCAACAGGTTTCATCAATACTCTGGAATCTTTCTGTGATTTCAGAATCAGACTTGAAAATGAAGGCTACTGATGAATATAACGGATAACCTATACGGTAAATCATTAATATTTAGTAATCTGAATATGTGACCCAATAAGCAACGAAACGAAAATGACGTTGTGTGTAACTCTTTGACACGATGAAAAATCTCACAATATGAGTAAATAATGGAAAATCCAGATTGTTTTTATACATTAATGTACAAGTGGCAGCACCCTGCACGAAATGCTGAGTGTTTATGCATTACCTTTATAACTTGTATTTAATCGTGGCTGCTCTTAAAGACTACACGAAAAGTCTATAGGGGTAACTAAGATATCCATTCCCGTACGGGTCAGCGAACGAGCACAGCCACAAACTGTTTAGAAAAATCTCCCGATTTTCCCAGTCATACAGACTCAAAACCTTTGTGCTACAAACCTAACGACAAAAAAAAAGAAAGAAAAAGTAAGCGATGGGGGAAAACTCCTTTTTAAAAGTTTTCGAAAAGAACATTGATTTTAGTTGCACAGATGATGTGCACTGATGTCGGCTTTAGCCATTGCCGTTAACGGTTACAATTGAGAAAAAAGTCTGAAAATATTTGCTAACAACATAACCGTCGAGGAAATACAGTGAGTATCTAGCCGCACGTCAAAGGTGCCAAATCTCCGAAGTCACTTGACTTTTCCTTGGTAAAATACTTGGTAAAGAAACACGTTGTCAACTCCGGCTTCACTTGCGAGTTGTCATTTCTTTTATTCACTGGAGGGCATTTGACCTTGGAAAATTCCCTTCGAATCTCTCCTAGGAATGGATACGCTGAATACAATTCACTCGGGTTCTTGTGCCAACTTTAATTCCAAGAGAATCGAGTAAGCATAAAGTAGATGAGAATTGAAGATACTTTGTAGAAAATTCTCCTCACAACAATCTTTTCATGATGTTTATGTACTAACATATTTTCGTATGATCTGTTTCTTACTGTAGAGGTATTAGGATTGTCTGTTGTCGTAAGAAAATTGCTGATTTTGTTTTCATATTGTGAATTGCCTTCTATCAGGTAACCGACAGACGAGAACTTTGTTCTGTGTATCTCTTGTTAAGTAAAATCCAAATGTATATATCTGCATGTTTATGAGTTTTGTAGAAATATGTACGTCTCTATTGCATGTCATGATAATAAGGATAATGGAACCACATCTATTCGAGAGTGACAATCTTGCGTTATTTTGTTTGATTTTTCTGTAATGCTGCTTTAATCATTTCTGTATTAAGTAGTGAAGAAGCTAAAAGTGTTGAGTGATGCCGGACGACTGTCGCTTTGCCATTTCCAGCATTATATTTGAGAGTGTGTGTGTGCGTGACTGTATGGGCATGACATCACCCAAAATTGTGTTGTCACACACCACCAGTTAATTCATTACAATTAACAAGTACGTTGAAGTTCCAGAACATTATGCGTTTACCTTATTTTAGATAACGAACTTGAAAGCAATTATGTAACCTGTCTCCTTTCCCCAATAAAACTCGAATGCAGAGAGGAAAGAGCAGCTTCTGGCCCATTTTTTTGGAGTTGATCAGTTATCTGGTGTGTGTGTGTGTGTGTGTGTGTGTGTGTGTGTGTGTGTGTGTGTGTGTGTGTGTGTGTGTGTGTGTGTGTGTGTGTGTGTGTGTGCTTTAGAAAGGGTGATTACCCTTATTCTTTGAACTTTGTAATTTCAGTTAGTTTGAGCCTTTGAGTTGTAACCCCGTTCATTTATTTCCTTTAACCTTTAGCTATTAAATCAGTTTTACGTTTAAAATTCAGCTCGTGTTTTTCAATGTCCCTCCATTTTATTTCATTTTTTCTGTGGTCCCATTTTAGTGAATTGTGAATATAATTTGGTCTGATACATTTTGTATTGTATTCATACTTTGAAGTTACGCAAATAACTTATAGAAACGAGATAACATATAGTATACCGAGTCCTCTAAAGCCTGAAAATCAACCCATGAGTACTCGTAAGATTTTGAGAGAGAGAGAGAGAGAGAGAGAGAGAGAGAGAGAGAGAGAGAGAGACGAGTACCTCTCGTCGAGTCTCACAGCAACTTATGATCTGAGTTCAAGTCTATAGGGACTGCTCAGTAAGTGGAAGTACTTAATTGTGGTACTATTCATTAATGATATTAGTGTGTTATCCTCGTTCGGACCGAACTGGGTTGAGAGATATTTCCCCGTAATTTAGAAACAGCAAAAGGAGCGTGGTGTTGTTACGTAAGGCTTTTGGCGGTTTTTGACCAAGTAACATCAAGCATACCGTACAGAACCACTTGGTCCATCAACTTCCACATTTTAGTTGCTGGGGGATGTTAACAAGGACTGATGCTGTGTAACTTTATGAACGTCACAAGCTCGATGGAGCCGTTAGAAAACTGTACTCAGGGAAAATTGTCCTCAAACTTACACGCTTTGCACGATACTTGTCTTCACTGAAATGAGCGCTACAAAACAGCCAGATTTTCAGATTCATGTCATCAATTACCACTGATATGTCACAGTATTCTTAAGTACAGCACTATGGTTCAGCATTATCTCAGCTCTCTCTCTCTCTCTCTCTCTCTCTCAATAGAGTACATTATGAATAATGACAAATAGACGGCAAGCATAAGATAAAACGCATAAATCAATTGTGGTTGTTGAATACATTAAATTTTTCAATGATGACTTTTCTATATCACATTTACATGAAAGCAAATAAACTTTTACTCTTCTCGAGCACAAAACCACGCGCACGCACACACACAGAAGTGATGAAGCAGTGACAATGACAAACAAATCAAAATCATAAATAAGAAATCATACCATAAAACCAAAACGCATAAAATTCTTATTACACGAGACTACTCTGTTACGAAAGCTATCTTTCTTTCCTCGTCCTGAAAACTAAGACATTCCGCAGCGACATAATGAATCCCAAAATCGGAATATTCGCATAATGGAAATGGGTAGAACTATATAATAGCTCCGCGGCGGCGACTGCCTTCTAACTTAACTTTTTCTACAGGTTTTTGGTTGCTAATTATGAATTTACCTATAATTTTTGGCGCTCGAGTGTAATTAACCTGTAATTAACCCCTGAAGTCCATCCAACAAGGGGTTTCCATATGCGATCTTCACAAGACAGAGCACGGTACGTCTGTTTCGAACGGTACATATCCCGTCCGGCAAGTGCAATAACTTGTTAACGTATGGGTAACCCCTCCCCCCCCGGCCCAGTAGTAAACACGGCGAAGGGACATTCAATTTGGCCGACAACAAACAGATGCACCGCCAGTATCAGAATCCCTAAGAGTGTAGAAAAAACCAGTCGAGGTAAAAACAGGCGCGGAGCTAATATATAGAATTACCAGGAAATGATTCTCAAGAAAGATTATGAAGAACTGACGAGTCAAGTTATGAAAGTCTCCCAGACTTTCTAGAACAACTCTTTTCAGTACTTTTGTGATACTAAGCTTAAGATAACGGAAAAGGAAACTGCCGTTTCCTAACAAGGTCATCAGGAACAAATTACTTACCATAAAAGAGCATAAAAATAAGAGCAACATAAATGGAAAGATAACAGGAGCCTTCTGCACGTGATGTTTCGAATTCTTTTCCCTCGTTTCCCATGATTACTTTGAACGCCGCCGTTTCTCTGATCCAAAGTTAATCTTTTCCACATTCATCATACTTAGTCTTAGTGCATGAAACAGGTAACAGTAACACAAAGCCACGCCACAAAAATGGCTGATGAATAAAAAATTCCAATGGAAGTAGAGATTTTAAATCAAAGGAAGTAACTAAAAAAAAAAAAAAAAAAAAGAGAAAGAACTTCAGAAATGTCTGGACGTTCTCACAGTTCCCTCGGCCATGACATCATGATCAAACTGCATAATGAACGGTCCCACGTAGACAGACACGAGTTTAGTACAGGTAATTCGCACAGGGTTTTCGTCGGTTGTCTTTATTGAATCTGCTGCTTTTATTCTCTCTCTCTCTCTCTCTCTCTCTCTCTCTCTCTCTCTCTCTCTCTCAACAGGCCTGAATAATTTTACGGTCTGACAGCTGCAATTTCTAAATTTATATGTTAATGTACAATTGTTTTATGCGTATTACATACTTAATTTTAGCTTAAGAATGCCTCACTCCCATGACACATACCATCATCATTAAGTCATTCTGTTAATTGCCCCTTTATCATTTATCCTCCCCAAGGCCGTGCTGTGTATAAATAGGTCTCTGTTAATGTCGGGACATTCTCTAAACCCATCGGTATTAATAAACGTCGCAATCCAACCAATTTTCTCCTTTTTTTCTGAAGGACGATCGATCGATCGATTGAGAGAGAGAGAGAGAGAGAGAGAGAGAGAGAGAGAGAGAGAGAGAGAGAGAGAAATACCAAGCTATCACCAAGAAAAATGTTTAGTGTTACAGCCTTGTAAAATGAGAAGGAGAAACACCATGGAAAACTACAAAGGAAAAAATAAGAATTCAAATTAATAGAGACCCCTACCGTTGCGTCATCGCACAATTAAACAGGAGAATATATACGGTTCAAAAGGTAGAGTAATTTGCCTTTCTATTAGTGTTGATTCAAACAGCAAGATTTCTCAAAATGTAACTTGTCTGATATCGTAATCGGGACAAACCACTAGTTTCAATAGCAGCTTTGTAGACAAAAGCACCTCATTCCCAACCAGAATTCAAGGTATTACAAGTGACTGATGCACTCCGCCTATTATTCTAAAATTGACCCTTGAACCCAAATTCCAACAACAGTCACGAGTACATGGATTCGCTTCTAGGATGTTATCATATGAACCCGTTACTGGGAAGAAGAAAAGCTGTTCATTTGGATAAGCCATTAGTGCATATCTTTCATAGCAGGTCCTATTAACCACCAACATGGAAGGGGGGGAGGAGGAGGGAGTGAGAGAGGAAATGGCGGATTGAAAGAGGATGTGAGCCATTTACTCGTCCTAAGGAGAGAGGGAGGAGGCAACTGTAAAGGTAAGTCATTTCGTCGAAGGGAAATAACGGACGGGGGACACGTTCGTCTGTCAGGGTTCAAGAACTGGGCTTGGCAAATAAGGGAAAAGCCTCGTGGACAGGAGATTTCTCACTGGAGCCTTTTCATGTGGCAATATGGAGGAACCATTTTCGCACTTATAAATGCCATATGGTTAACGATGTGCATACATTATACAAAAAGGATTTCAAGGCTGATACTTTCCCCTCTTTCATAAATTTGAAAAACAAAGATACTAAAATAAGAACAACCCCATTACTGTCCATCAAATGTTAACGAACGGAGTAAAAAAAAAAACACGAAAAAAGTGAGGAAAAAAGAAACTGTCCATAATATCAGTTCTGCTGCAGATTCATCGTTTCTGTGTATGGAAGTCTCGCTCTTTTCTAAAGGCTCTATTTTGGTTACAGTCACATCGCATAGATCAAGTCCCTCCTTATCTCAGTAAGCCTCCTACATTAACAGTCGATGGAAGGAATTCCTTTATTAGTGACATTTTCGTCCTTTACACCTTCAGGATCTGGATTTCGAGAATTTCTAAAGCATTCTTGTTTTCTTGAGCAAGTTTGTAGCGTTGTCGGACCTATTACTCTTCAAACCCCAAATTCTTTCCCGAGGTCGTTTTCTGAAAGCCTTTACCAGTGGGATTGTTAAGTTCATCTAGATGAGAACTCCTCCCAGACGGCGTCGACATGAACAAAACAAATAGTAACGAAGAAACGACCCCAGAAACAAATAAGACATAAAAGCACCAGCAAATATATAATCGCAACAGCTGGAAGTCTTATGAAAACATTCCAAGGAAATTTACGAGCATAAAGCTCCTTCATTTAGTAAGAACACGCCTATGAATAAGTATACTATATGCTTCACCAAATATTGTTTTTGAATGTTCAACCGATCAAATAGATAAAAATAACAAAAAAATTAAAATACACAATATTATAGAATAGCAAAATTACTTCCTAACTTTACCGTCGTAAGGGGCTTCCAGAGTTCTTTTATGGGAAAGAGGGCGAGAAGGCAATGGCTGGGCTGCTCATACCAACTTCGTCATTGGGGAAAAAGTACCACGTGACTTTCCATCTGAAGTCATGATACAACTGCCCTAAGCAAAATGAATTACGAAGTACAAAGGATACGCAGAGTTTCATATTGTACATGAGAATCAACACACTTGAGTTCACTATATGAACACTGTATCTGTGGGAACGATACGTAGGAGGAAGCCAAGGTGGCGTACAACCAGGAAGCCATTTACAGCAATACTAAAGTAATATCTGTTCGATATGCATGGAGGTGCCCTTAAGACAAAGTCAACGCGAATCCAAGGTGGAAGTATGAATCTGATCATCCGTTAAACGGAAAACATTTGAACTCTTTCGCGACAGGACCACCTGGTAAGTATAACAACGTAACGAAGATCACCTGTCTAGTTTGCTTTACAAAATCGACGTTGGTAATCAACGGAAGGCTGTGAGATCCCAGTCTCTTCAAAAGAGAGCACGAAAAGTAACAGCAACAGGGCAGTGGCTGGAGGGTTTGGATCAGTCACCCTGCTTAGGATTAGGCCGTTCAAGAGGGTCGAATATGAACGGTAAAGACCAAGAATGGCAAAACAGTCAAGTAAACATGCCCAATTACGGATACCATCATGCTACACTATAAGGCTTTCCCATCATCAAAGAACCGGCAGCGATGTATAAAATGGATCACTAAACCTGTCCATAGAAATTTCATTCACCTCTTATGTGCAGGAAAGTCATTTCGTTATTTATGAATTAAAAGCCTATAAATTTAAATATAAAGAAAAAAGAAACAATGAAAATTACATAACGTTATTGGCGCATAACATACATTCATACGCACAGACACACATATATGTATGTGTATACATGTGGAACCTCTTAACTTCCCGATTTCTGGCCCACTTTTTATACACATGTTTCACTGCAAAGCCTTAAACCCAAATGAATAAGCAAATGACGAAACCCGGACGTCTGTGGAAGGATTTTCGCGCGAGACTACCTTCAAACGTTAAACCTGGGAGAAGGATATAAGTTTAATACTGTTCATACATACAAATATGTACTTATGCTTCGTGGTCAGTTGGTTACGGGTTCGAACTCTCCAATGAACATCCAGAGTGCATCATTTGTTTATTTATATGGATTAAGCCTTTGAAGTGACAAGCTTATCTAAAAAGTGTGAGGAAGGTGAGAAGTTAAGAAGTCACTTGTCTATTACAATTTTACATTTATATTCATAAGTCTGGTAAAAAAAAGTGACCAGTAGTTTCTGCACCTACTCGCATACACACACACACACTCACATAAACACAGACACAGACACACACACATATATATACTGTATATGCATGTGCATGTGTTTGTGTGTAAGTGTAGAAACTATTGGTCACTTTTTTACCTCGCTGACTGTCTGTTCCACCACAGATATAGTTACTATAACTGCAAATCAATTTTGACATTCAGTTGCCATATAACTTAACCCAAAGGGGAATTTATAAGTAAAAAATAAGCGATTCGTTACCAGGGAAACTCGAACCCCTGAATGGTTGGCAAGAGACAACTTTTCAGTGATGGTAGCCACTGAGCTATCAAGACAGGCATAAGCTGATAACGACTCTGC
>NC_089795.1:14749714-14882214 GCF_040412425.1 Macrobrachium rosenbergii | reverse complement strand
CATCTGACAGCGTCCACAGACTAGCATGGCAGATCTAGTGTCACATGGTATTCCCGTTAAAGATATAAAGCTAATTAAAATGATCCATGTAGGAAGGAGATGTAGAGCTAATGTTAGTGAGGTCCTGCTGGGTGAAGTTTTAGTAATTAAAAGGGGTGCAACAATTAAGGAATCTTATTTCGCCTTCGTTGTTTGCCGGCCTCATAGATTATATAATGAAAAAAGTAGTCGGAGATGGAAGAAAAGGAGTAGGTTGGAGTGATCACAAAACACCAGAAGGTTTACCAAGCTTCCTCGGCAGAATGGATCGTATATCTAGAGAGAGAGAGAGAGAGAGAGAGAGAGAGAGAGAGAGAGAGAGAGAGAGAGAGAGAGAGAGAGAGAGAGAGAGGCCTCCAGAAAAAACTAAGAAAAAGAGAAGCAATGAGGACAGAGTACGCGCAAAGGGCCGAAATGACATTAGCTGAAGCAACAATGAATGAGGTTGAAACTTTCTTCATCTTCATTTAACCTCACTATCTAGACTTGAGTACTTAGCATCTTGTAAACTTTGTCTACATTTACCATTTGCTTCTATCTATTTTTTCTTGTATCCCAGGCATGCAATACAGTTTCCCTTGAGTTAGATTCAAGTGAAAGACTAAGAAAGGCAAATCAAACAATGGGCCGGTCGAATAAGATTTGGAAAGCAAATACGGATGCGAATCATGATGATAATGAAACGATATCAAAAACATTTTTTATTTTTCGCTTTCAGAATAAAGCGTGAAGAAGATTATTAGGAGTGAGATAGAAGGATATAGACAGGGAAACTACCGAAGTTCCATATGTAAACTGAATAATGATGGAAGGGAGATGGAGTTGGCTTAAGCATGCCCTTCGCACAACCCCTTTGTACGTGATTAGTGTTAGCTGGGCTCCTGTGGACACCAGAAGAGTTGGACGACCCAGACGTACTTGGATGAGAACTATGAGAAAGGAGGCTGGAGATGAATGGAGATTCTTGGAAGATAAGGTGCAGAAAAGACAAGAGTGGAGCAATTACACAGAGGCCTTTTGTCTCATTATATATATATATATATATATATATATATATATATATATATATATATATATATATATATATATATATACATACATATATATATATATATATATATATATATATATATATATATATACATACATACATATATTGTATGTATATATATATATATATATATATATATATATATATATATATATATATATATATATATATATATATATATTATATATATATATATATACATATATATATATATATATATATATATATATATATATATATATATATATATATATATATATATATATATATATATATATATATATATATGTACATATATATATATATATATATATATATATATATATATATATATATATATATATATATATATATATATATAATCAGAAATTAGTTCTATGGATAAATTCAAAGTAAATATAAAACGTGCCTTATAATGTTACAGTGTTAATATTTTTGAAATCTGCATAAACGTCGATGGAAAGCTTGAAAAGTCTAAAGAAAAATCGGATCTTCCTAGATAGTGATCCCCAAGGGTTTTCGGGGGGCGTTATCTAGGACTAATATTTCTTGGGGGTCATTATCTTTATGATATTTACAACCTTTTGTTTATGTTTTTACAGTCATCCCCAACGGGCTTGTACTCAACACGCCGCAAAGGTGGATACATACCGGGTTACAACCCGTGGGGGTCACTATCGAGGAAAGATCCGAAAAATCATAGCTGCTGTTTCATCGTTCAGATTTCTCTGAAAATTTCACCCTAATCATCAGAAGGAGAGAAACTCTAACACGAATGGGTGCGCAAAGCGAGACATTCCGTGTCATGATACGAGAGAGGAGAGTTTGTATTGACACACCACATGCAAGAACGATGTTAGATATTTATTCATAAATACGTTGATAACAGTAATGTGATACACACACATATAAATACATGTATGTATATATATTGTATGTATAGGAACTACATCCTTATCTAAATACGTCTCTAGTTGTGGCCTGCAATTATTATACTTAAATGGATACCACTCAGTGGTGTTGTATTTTAGAATACACAATTTAAAAAATGCGCCGAATTTTCTTCGGCGCAATCGAGTTTTCTGTACAGCCGCTACAACGTATAATCAAAACCACCGATAACAGATGTGTCTTTCGGTGGTCTCGGTATAATGCTGTATGAGCCGCGGCCCATGAAAATTTAACCACGGCCCGGTGGTGGCCTATCCTATTTCGTTGCCAGACGGACGATTATGGCTGATTTTAACCTTAAATAAAATAAAACTACTGATGCTAGAGAGCTGCAATTTGGTATGTTTGATGAATGGAGGGTGGATGATCAACACACCAATTTGCAGCCCTCTAGCCTCATTAGTTTTTAAGATCTGAGGAGGACAGAAAAAGTGCGTACAGAGAAAAGTGCAGACGGACAGACAAAGCCGGCACAATAGCTTTCTTTTCAGAAAACTAAAACTAAAAATATCGAATTTATCAAAGTTCGACACAACGGACGTGGTCTAAAAATCCATTTATTTCATAAGGAGATGCAAATAATCTCAACATAATATTTAATTAACTGAACCTTCAAGTTTGACACAATTTCTTCGCCGGTGTACATAAAAAAAAATTCAATGAATCAGTCAGCTCTGATAAAAGGTTTGGCAACGACATAACCGCCTCCTGATTTTGACATTACAGAGCAGTGCTTAAACTTTTTTTTTTTTTTTTTTTTACCAAATCATAAAAGTTCTACGAGCTCCAATATTTACAGTCTTTTCAAGTATTCCGGATACCTTCAAAATCATACACTGTTCTCTTCTCATACAGGTCATTACTTATACTCTGTGAGACGGCAATCAAATGATCAAAAATGATTCCTCTGTGTTGTTCTTATTACTTAAAAAATAACCTTCGCCATCAAACACACAAATACTACAATCTCTCCCATAAACACATTTCGAAGAATCTTTTGCTCATGAGCGAAAACATCGCTCTCTCTCTCTCTCTCTCTCAGATCTTTTGTACTTCACTTTAATTAGGTGCACTTTCATTATCATTGTGCTATATGATTACTTAAATACCCATACAGTGAAAAATAAAAGCAATGTAATAAGAGAGGGTTAGGACGGCTTACATACCGACTCGAAGTTCGGTTCAGGGAGTCTTCCTTCTGTAAACGCATAAAGGGGTCTGTGGTGAGAGAGTCCGACCTGGGTTAGACGACTGGAGGACTAAACCTGGATTTCATTGTCAGTAGACTGAACTGTTTCACACACATACACACACACACACACACACACACACACACACAAATGAAATAATCATATGGATACACATTACTGTTATCATAGAAGTACATAATTTAGACAACAATTGTCAAAATAATGTGCTGGTTACTTTCTAAGATTGTTCGTGCAAAAAATTGATACATCCAAAAAACTGAAATAATTTTTCCGAAGAGAGACACCACACCCAAATGTAGTGATATATGGCGTCCACTCTTTTAAGAACAACACTGCTCAAAAGGTCTTTCATTGGTGCCGGCGTCAGGAGGGCTTTCTCTCACTACAGTACCTGGGAAACTGTCTGCAGCAGCGCTGCCCCCACAGGATCTAATGAATCAAGGACCAATGTGGTTTACAAATTCAAGTACTATATTCGGAAGATGCATGCAAGCCTTTCGATATAAACTACGTTAGGAGCATTATGGCAACCAAGAGGATGCAACTTCAAGTCCACCACAACAACTGGGCCATCAACCAGTATTTTGTGGATGTGCATGACAAGAAACTGGCTCTAAAGGACTTTATCGTTAACACGAAAATCGTTTATGGGAAGGACTGCCATGGACAGTTTCTGGTCACTGAAGCAGCGAGCATCACACGGCAGCAGCCTACATTGAATATCCAGGTCTCTTCAGAATATGTTTTCCCATCAAGAAGGAAATTCAGATAGAATGCAGCAGAGTGAGGGGGTCACAACTTACTTGGGGGGAGCGTCCAGGTGGGGGGTTAAGCTCCTCTGGCCAGGTTACTGTAGGGCATGGCGTCCGAGGTTAGATTAGGTAAAGGTAAGTATGGATAGGACATATATATACCCGCTGAAATGCCTAGCGTACTACACTTGCCCTGACCCCTCCCTCACTCTCCATTAGCCCTGGAAATTCTATTGCAAACCATCAAAACTCTCATCAGAACCATTAAAAGTTTCACGGATCAGTGAAATTTCTTAATTAACTTTCCTTTCATTTTGGTTCTTGTCTTATGCAAATTATTTACAGTGAAAAAAGCACCTCTTTAATGCCCTTATTATATATAACTTTTATTAGTTATCTTTGCTATGGCTGTTTTCACATATTTTATGCATTTCTATATATTGGAGTGCAGTTCCATGATAGTTTTATTGTAGCTCTGATGACAGCCATGAGTTAAAGACGGAAACAGCCGTCGCAGAAGAGGAGAGGAAACACCATAGCAACACTTCACACTCCCTTCGTAGTTGCAGCCTTGTGGATAGGAAGAGATTCAATTAATTACTGAAGCACTGTCATAACATAGTGAAGGCAGCATGTGCATCAGGATTTAATAGGAAGAGCTTATGAGAAAGACTTTGCCCAATGCATACACACACACACACACACACACACACACACACACACATATATATATATATATATATATATATATATATATATATATATATATATATATATATATATATATATATATATATATATATATATATATATATATATATATATATGCAGGGCTTATGTGCTGATGGTATCCGTCCCTTCTTGGTGGTTACCCATTCCAGCACTGATCATACCTAAGTTACACAACATTACTTTCCTTTGTTGATGGGACGAACAGTAGCACAGAAAATGTCTGTCTATGTCTATATTTCTATTATCTGTAATCAAACAGTGTAAGACCCATAAAAAATACCTATAAAAGAAACAAAGATAATAAACCACTATGTCTTACCTAATACCCATCAGCCCTCGTCCAGGGCCAATGTGTGTTGGCCGAAATGGAGAGTTTTGAACGTCAATATTTTCCTTAAAAAACGGGTAACTCCCAGGTGCTCTTTACTCAAACTAACAAAATGCCGGAATGACGCTTTCCGATTGATGTAATTATCAAAACATGGAAAACTCACCCTCCTTCACTTATAATTTCTCTGCATTTCTTCAGGTCTGACCTAGATATGGTCAGCTGATTTGATTGTTCCTCCCATTGGCCTTTGCAATGTATTAAACGAGTTGTGTGGGTGTGGGTCTGGGATGATCCTCTCACCAAAAAATGCAAGGTCACGTGTGCATGAAAAATTTGGTACTCTACTATTTTCAACCCTTCTTGTCGTTTTAGGCATTTCCTCTCTCCCTGCCAAATGTACTTGGTTGGAAGTGAAAGTGACCGTGTTTATGCCTTGTTAATCCTTGCCCTCAGGAGCTATAATAATCATTGTGTGGGTCCAAGGAGGTTTAATCAGGGTTTGGGTCTACTCTCCAATACATCCGTGGTAAATCTCTTTAGAGATTTCGACTATAAAGTTACTGACACGACAAGATCGATGGGAAAAAAAAGCCACAAAAAATTTTCATTATAACTTATAATACCACATTTTCATTACTCCATTTGCAATTGTTGTAAGAAACAAAGAAAAGAAGTATAATATGCGACTGCGAGACCTTTGTTGTCTCCTGGGATAATTATATCCTCTTTCAGATCTTTCAGAAGTTAATCACTATCTCCTTCTGTACTGACCTTGAGACCATTTACATATTCTCTCTCTCTCTCTCTCCACAGAAATAAATAATCACACAAAAACACATTTAAGAGCGTGCGCACACTATATATATATATATATATATATATATATATATATATATATATATATATATATATATATATATATATATATATGTGTGTGTGTGTGTGTGTGTGTGTGTGTGTGTATACATATATATATTACACAGGTGTCTAATATATAATAGATATAGATATTCTTGGAGAAAATCTGCTGTTAGTTATAAGCAGATTTACTCTTTCCCTACCCTTAAGGGACATAAAATTTCTCTTTAATTTTTCCTTTTATGTAAATAAAAGTACCCACAGCTCATTCTCCACATGCTTTTGTAGTTTAAAACACTCTACACAATCCTATAATATTTTCGTTGAGAGATTTTTTATTTCCATACTCGTCATTTCCTTACATCAGCGTTCGACCTCTACATAGCCATGGGCAGCTTAACTTGGACGAGAGTCCCTTAAAATAGCTGGCACCGTAGCTCAAAACCTGTACCAGGTTTAAGAAAAAAAAAAAAAAAAAAATCTTTAAATCGCTACCCAGTGTAAAATGTTACGAAGGGTCTGAATATGATCAAAAGAAAACCTAGCACTGATTATTTTAGCATGTTTCAGGTCTTTTGTGCATTCAAACAATAGTCAAATTGATTGAGAACGTTTGATAAGGCAGCGCCACTCTCCACCCTTGCCCTGCCCAAAACGACAAGAAGGTTGGGAAATAGACCGTGGGAAATACTATAGCATAACGTTAGCGCACGCGCGCGAAAACACGCACACATATTATATTCACACATACACACACACAAAACACCTTTGTTTTTCAGTTAACGAACGTAACGTATTCGCTGCAAATTCCCTCAAATAAGCGTCAGAGCGTTTTTTTTTTCTTTTTTGCTGCAACTCTGTTGATGCATACCGATTAAAAGTGGGGGCGGGAGTGAAGGCTGGGGAGAGAGTGCGAGGGAGAAAATGATAAACCCCAACAGGCTATGCAATCTGATATGAAGGTCAGTTCAATCTGTCATCACCCAATTTCCTTCCGCCTAGTTCCCTTAGCTAAAGGGAACAATGTTAACGAAATCAATCTGTTTTTCATCCATGCAATGTTGCTTATGTTCTAAAGTGGTATCTAATATGTATGGAAAGCACCTCTTGAATAAACAGTAAGCCCGTGGATCATCTGAATTACGCAGAGCATAACACGAATCTGTAATCATTGTTCCGTAGTACGCTTACGGAGCCCTTTACTGCCATCTGCCATCCGCGCAGGCGCAATTTAGTGACACTGTCACACCCATACGGTATACCTCATTCAGCCACCTGCAGTCTTTTTATTCTCACTGGCCTGGGTGAGAGTCGTTTCTCGGTACTCCAGTTCTGCATGGAATCTATCTCGAAAGGTAATAACGTTTATCTTGCGTTAGAAGTGGCCCTTATCACCTACGCTGTTCAGAAGGATATAACTTGCTTTTCAAGTGTGTTGGTCAATGATGAATTTGTTAGAGGAATAATGATGGAACCTTTTTGATGAGATTTTCATAAGTACCTCATTTCCTAAAGGATTTAATTGTCGTTTTGTTTCGCAAAGAAAACCTCACTGAGGTTAAATAAACTAAACTTGAACTTTTCAGTGATTACAGTGTTTCCAGCAAGGCATGAAATCAAGCCAAACAAAAGTTCGTCTCGGTGGCAGCTCGCCTCCTCTAGTGTTCGATAGACACCTGTACGAATATGTACTAGTGTGACACCAGATTTGCTCTCCAACCTTTTAGTTTGCACTGAGAAAGAATTTCCGAAATTAAAGGTGGAGTCAATTCCGAACGTAGCCTTGAATAAAACATTTGGTTAACTGCTTTGCTACAAGAGAGTTTGCACTTCGTGACGCATGGAAAATGTGCTTTCTCATTGCAATGCTTGTTGATTCACTCATTCGTTCATCCAGTCTGGGGTAGAACCACTGCTTATTCACTTAAGATAAAAAGCATTTTCCATCACTTAATGTGAATGGGTCCTTCAAGCCAAATTATAGGCAAGGACAGCGAAGGTCAACGTCCACATTCAGCGTCCACTATGCACGGAAACTATCTGGTGCAGTACGGTATGGCATTTTCCTTGCTTTGAATATGGAAGCCAAATGATTGCACGGTCACTGGTTTTGGTGAAAGCGATGTCACGATTTCTTAATAATAATAGTCGGTACAATTTCCGTTTAGATTTAAATACGTGCACCTCAACCCCCAGAGTTTAAATTCCATTGTCGAGATCGTAGATGGCAAATGGTAATTCATATTATTTCCATGCGCATCGACTACTTATGAATTACGGTCCTTTCCGAAATCCGCAAGGGCGAGTGAAGCTTGAGGACTGATAATGAACGGTTACGAAAACCCTGAGAGATTACACATGAATTTACTGCTAATAAAGGCCACTTCTTTTGCGGGAAGTTTCAGGCTGAGGATATTAAATTTGGCAGAAAAGCTTCCGGTTCCAGAAAAATCGTAGCGAAATTCCACTAATTTAACGCTTCGCAGGGGAAATGGGAATCATAATGAATATTACTGAATTTACACATGACTTATCTCTAGTGCAGGAAACTGAAAAAAAAGGTTAACGAGAAAACTGAACGAACGATTGATTATACTTTTGGCAATGAGCCGCCTTTGGCCCTTAACGCTTCATCGTGAAATCAGGGACATCATTTAGGGGGGCTGGGAGGGCAACTGCCCCCCAAGACTCAAGTTGCCCCCCCAGCCTCAACTTGCCCCCCCTCAACCCACCAAGCCCCAAGAAGTAACAGCAGCTGGTTTTCCATTCTTCCTACCGAAATTCAAATATGTCATCACATTAATTAAGTTGCATCTGTCTACCTATCTATTTATTTTATGTGCTTCAAAAAGCACATAAAATAGCTCAAAATAAAAAAAACCTAGGTGATTAGGTTCGCTTCGCTCGCCAACCGCCTTCGCGCCCCCCGCCCCCTCTCCAAAAATCTGAAATGACGCCCCTGCGTGAAATGAACTCAACTAGAGCAGCAATACCGTGTGACTAAGATGATCTTACTCAAATCAGCCTACATGTGCTCTTCATACATTTATTTAACTTGGTTCTTCATAAAGTCACAAGGAAAGGCTTGACATGAGATAGGTCGAGTCATGTCCATTCACAAAGCTCAACTTCTAAGAATTAGAAAGAAACATCGGCCACTGACAGAAGCGAATTGGAAGTATATTTTAAATTAACGTATTATTTCCTGTTTTCAGGCAAGCTGTCCACTTCTACTGGTCTGGAAAACAATTGGCAATGAACACATACCTAAGGATCATCGAGTGGCTACTACCGTGGGTCGTCCTCACGCAGGTAAATAGAATGAGGGTCTTTTTTCCGGTTCTTCTCTAGACAGTTCGTCTTGGAAATTGGACTTGCCTCATTCTTCTCTTTTCGGCATCGCTTTTGTATCACCTACCTGTCGGATGAAAAGTATTCCTTTAGTAGAAGTGGGATGAGACAATATGAGGAGATTTACATGAACAGTACTTCACCTGATTGGGTGCCACAACCCTCTCAAGGGCACAAAGACCCTTTTAAAACCAAAATCGATGGACGTAAACACTCATACAGTATACCATAACTATAGTGTTTATGTGCACGATTCATTCAGAAATTTGAATACGTGAGTTGCATTTTCGTATACATGCATACATGCATAGATACATAGTTCATAAGTGTGGCAGTGAATTTAGTCCTCTCTGCTGTGGAGTCATCCCCATAATAAAAAGTTTAGTTTAAAGGTTATATATATATATATATATATATATATATATATATATATATATATATATATATATATATATATATATATAGATAGAGAGAGAGAGAGAGAGAGAGAGAGAGAGAGAGAGAGAGAGAGAGAGAGAGAGAGAGATGTGTATGTTTGTGTTTGCAAGAGGAGAAAGTTGAGAATAACGTGAGCAAGAGTAAGGTTATGAGAGTAAGTTGGAACTAGGAAGATGGAGCTGTGAAAGTATTTGTGGACGGTGATCGAATGGAAGCAGTGTGTACTTACACATATTTTGGGGATAAATATTTAGGAAGATGGTATGATGACAGGAAAGGTAAGTTCCAGGGCAGATGAAGCAAGAAAGACAGCAGGACGTGTGTTAAGACTGGCAGGAAACAATCCTCAGTGGAAGCTTAGGTTGAATGTGTGAAAGGATTATTGAACCAACTCTTCTCTATGGAACTGAAGTATGGATGTTGATGCTGATGAATAAAGAAGGTGGAGGCTGTAGTGGTGAATTTTTACACAGTATCTGTGGTATGATAAGTACTGAAAGAACCAGAAATGTGGAGATATATGTAGGAGTGGTAATAGTATCTGTGGTATGATAAGTGCTGAAAGAACCAGAAATGTGGAGATGTATGTAGGAGTGGTAAAATGGTTAGTACAGAAGAAAGGATGGATCAGTGGATTTTGAGATTGTTTAGTTATATGTAAAAATGCAGGTTGGTGAAAAGAGTATACAACTCGGAGGTGTTGCAGGAAACAGGAGAGGAAGTCCTAAGAAGGGATGGACAGATGGAGTGAAAGAGGCAGTGGAAGCGAGGGGCCTCCATACCCAGAAAGGGAGAGAGTGCGTGCAAGAGAGAGGCGAGTTGTGAAGTGAGCATAAGGGGGTTCGACATGCTGTTGTAAGTGTTCTGCATAGGTGTATGAAGTGGCTATTGTTGTGGAAGATTTCTGCACATGTAATCCATCCGCAATTCAGCAGTTTAGGTGAGAAAGTGGCAGTGATCATTTTCCTCTCTTTTCTTGGAAGCCACCGACTGTTAAGGGAAACAGCTTGATGCTGAAAAAATATATGTATGTACGTATGTCTGTATGTTAAACACAAGTGTGCATTAAAATAATGATTCTTTCACCACTTAGCTGAAGTGTACTAAAGAAATATTTCAACCAAAAACGTTTAGAGCAAGGAATGCAGCTCAAGCTTAAAACCCTAAAATGTGTAGTGTTGCATTATAAAATAATTTGTTTGACTCGGTATTTTACTAAGTATCTTGAAACATTGCATTTGCTGGAAATGCTGTATTTTTCTGACAACAAAAATTTTTTCATGTCGACTCTTCTGAGTTCATATGCAATTGCAGGTATTAAACACAACCATGAGTACTCCACTGGGCTTACTGACGTCTAACGAGAAATCTCAGAATGACATTCCTCCGTATCTTTCATCTTCAGGGATCCACCTGCCCCATCACGATTACCTGCATCTCAATCATCTCCAAAAGTAAGTAGCCGAGATTCATTAGAAACAACACTTGAGGTTTTATGGCAACCAGACAACTAAACGGAGGTTTTTAAAGATATATAAAATTAAACTTGCTCCTCGGTGCAGCTGCAAGCAGTTAAAGTTTAAGTTTTATTTCCTATGAGGGAAGGTGTGAGTTTAGTTTTCCTTGATTGATGAAATGAAATGACAGCTGTGAAGATTGTCATAATATCATCACAAGAGCTAGTGGTAAATTAACTGTTTGTGTTCCTAATCTTGTCAGAAATATGATGGAAGATGGACCAAACCCTTGGGAACCAACAAAAATATAATCCCCTGAGCAGTAATCTGACAAAGAGCTGAAGGCAACAGTAAACAAGCCAGTAAAAAAAAAAAAATAATAAAAGCACACAACATGAAAATACAATTTACAGTTACTGTGGGCGATTACTCACTCAGATCAACTCATGATTGTACAGTGTAGCTTGGTTCCAAACAGTGGCGTAACTAGCGTTAGTGGTGCCCGGGTGGACTTCCATTCCCGTGCTAAAAAGCACTAAAGTGGTGAAAATTAAACGCACATTTTAAGCTTTAACATCTCAATCATTTATTTTATTTCATAAAGCTAAAATAAAAAACAACACCAGACCTGCTTAACAGATGCCAGAGTGGCGCCCACCCGCCCCCCGACAGTGCCAACTGCCCTCCCTTAGTTACACCACTAGTTCTAAAAAATCATAGGTTCACATGTTCCTGAGTTCCTAGAAATTTCACCTTAATTTACTGGCTTACAACTGATCAGAACAGCCCAAAGTGACATGGCATCAGTGTGAGCTGGAGGCCTCTTAACTATAATAGCAGCTTAGGCTACTGCTGTTTGTCTTGTTTACAGTTCTGATGTCAACCCCTTACTTTATTTGTTAAACTCTCTATGAGATGTTTGCAGCCTGCACAGAGGATTCTACCAACAGGTGCTAGATTCCACCAACTGGTGCATAACACAGCTAGGTGTAGTTTGTAATATATACATAGAGGTAGTAAAGAGAGTATTTTTATACTCCAAACATGTCATCTATCCCAGGTTGATAGATAACAACATTGGCAATATCTAGAGCAAGCAGGAATTACAAGATTTCTTTTAAGGACTCAATAAAAGCCATTCTTACCTTCACTAGCAAGTTGAAGTAACAAGAACTTTTCTTTCCTGGACATTTTAATAAAGGGTGACATTAACTAGTTCTGCACTTCCGTACACAAGGCTCACGAATGTGTGGAAACATATGAATGCCAAAGGTGGAAGCAGCAAAGCCTGTGAACCCTCAGTTAATTGAATTGTTACACATTTTAGCACATGAAGCGCAATGAGTAATTATATCATATTCTTCAGTTCCTAAATAACAATGGTTGACAAGGCCAAATGATAAAAGGCATGTGACAAAATGAAACTCAAGGAGTTCATCACTTTGAATGCAGAATGGAGTATAAAAAATAACATCCATTGTGCCATAACCAGTTAACACTGAATGGTGTGCAGCCTTAGCATACAAGAAAGAAAAAAGAATAAAAAATGGAGAAAGGTAGTCCTATGGCTTATTTAGGTGTTTGAACCTAAGAAATTGCTGTAATGACAGTTAGTACAGCAACACAGAGGGATAAAAGTACTGACCATTGCTTATGTACATTTAATTATCCAAAGGAAATGGCAAGTAGCTCAATAATGCAAGCCTTGGTCATGCAGTGACTACCTTTCAGCATTGCCTTCAGCCTCATCGAACAGAGAAATACCTTTCTTCATTATATTGGTATGCATCACAAAAAAACAACAATATATGCCAACCTCAAAGGAACTGTAAGGAGGGACAACTAACTTGATTCCTAGGATTTGACCTAGTGATAGCTAACGTGAGAAACATATAAGCAAGTGACTGCAGGGTTTCTCTGTGATTGGCTGAACCTGGTGGCTAAACCTAGGTTTGGCAGCTAAGCTTGGAGCTTTACAGGGTTTTCCCCTCAAAGGAGACAAAGGGAATGTGCAAAGGATGTTTTACAAGTGATCTATACTCATAAGAAGCTGAAATTACACTATGCAACTATTCCACAACCTTAGTAGGTTGCTGCCTTTCCAGATGATGGCAAGAGAGCAGAATTTTTCACAAATGAATATTGGACATGAAAATTATATGTATGGGTACACGACATAAATTGCACAGATGTTGCACATCTGTACTAGGGATGATGATAAGGTACTATGTTGCAAATGAATGGAATATTGTACAAAAAACATTTCAAACAGAACATTATAATCTGGATATATATATATATATATATATATATATATATATATATATATATATATATATATATATATATATATATACTGTAAACAATAAATCTTCAATTATCCAGAACACCATTACCCTGAACTTGACATTATCCAACACACCGGGCCAGGGACCAAGGTCCCAAAGATAACATTTTGAAACAAACACTCTCCAATGGTTGGCAATGCTTCATGGCCTGAAGAAAACGCTGGCAATACTGCTTACGCTCATAAACAGACTTAGAAAGGAGTTTTGGGGTGGGGTAGGCCTAGAGAAGTTTCCAGGGTCAGAGGTGGGTCGGATGGCTGGGAAATATGGTTTAGGAGGAGTAGTAAGGCTGTGTAGATCTCACTCAGAGAAGGGTTGTTTTGGAAGGTGGGTGGAGCTGGGGAGCTTGTTTTGTTTTGTGTTGTTACTGTTATGGTTTTTGATTATGTTTTATGCTATTCTCATTCATATTTTTACAGTATTTTCTCATTTTTTATTTTTACAAACCAAAAGATAAATGCAATCCTGTACGTATGTACACACACACACACACACTAGCGCTTGTTTTGTTTCATGTTGTTTAGCTTATGATTTTCCACATTTTATTAAAGGATATGTACAGTACAGTACTGTACTGTAACAAAGCAAAAAAACAAAAAACAAAAAGATGCGGCAGAGAGAGAGAGAGAGAGAGAGAGAGAGAGAGAGAGAGAGAGAGAGAGAGAGAGAGAGAGAGAGAGAATAACAACTAAGATGAAACATTTACAGTGATAAAATATTCTCTTGTGTAGTGTTATATGTTCGATAATCATACTTATAGTCAACTAAACTTGTAATGAAATGCTGTACAGTAAATCCAGCAAAGAAAAAAAATGGCAAACGTGATACTGCGCTAAGAAACAGGCTCACGAACGCACACACTATGTAAAGACGGTAATTTCATCATTGATGAAATACCACATGTAGATGTAAACACACACACACAGGTATACAAGTGCAACTTTCGTGATATTATGAGGTGAAATGAAAAATCATTTTCCAATAAAACAAAAATGATCAACTACTTTTTGGTAGCGTTCTTAAAATGAATTTGCTTTCGACAGTCGTCACTGAGAAATGCCATAAGTACTAATGATGTAAACACGGGATGTTTCACACAAACAGTTTCCATGAGTGTCTTTACTTTCTGAAAGAATTTAATTTTCAATAGATCATACTGTTCTAGGCTATGCCTGTTCAGAGTATTTCATTTTTGGTAGAGCGTACTGTATTAGGCTATGCTTCTGGAGCAAATTTCATTTTCAGTAGATTGTACTAGGCTAGGCTTTCAAACAAGATTACCAAACTTATGGCTTATGAAACAATTCATAACCGTCTCTTATAATTAACAACCACTTACCAAAGAACTGACATAAACAACATCAAGTATGATGTAAACAAATGAACCGGGAAATAGCTGTTTTTTTTTTTTTTTTTTGAGGGATTTCATTTAAACTTAATGTATGTTAGTGTACCTTTCTGTACCCATTTTGCATTTATGTCCAAAAAAAAAAAATGAATAATTCCAGTGATACATTTTGTTTCATTTAGCAACAAAAAAATTATTCTCAATTTTTTTTGGTAATAAGTTCAATGTATCTATAAACACACCCACATATATATAATGATAATGCTGTAAATGATTGTCTTCTTGACCGTTTCCACTGTCGCTTCGCAGGGAAGAAGCTGCAGTCAGCAGCCGAGGCGTCCGTCCAGTGCTCCTGACGCGTCCTGTGCCAGCACCCGATCCCAGACTCCCCAAGAGACCCCATCCCTACTCCCTTCTTTACCTTCATTATGTTCCCTTGAGCCAGCTCGATGACATAATTGTATAATATTTTCAAAACAGCTTCTTCCTGTAAACGTCCCTAAACCTTTAGCAGCAACTTAACAGTGTGTGCAATGAAACACTGTAATTTATGAAACTATAACCAATATATACATACTGTCGTCACTAAAGCGCCTTGAAAAATTTGCTTAATATATCATAAACTATGTCAAAAGTATCAAGTGTCTCAGTGGGGTTCAAAGTAACCCAGAGACCCTGTTGCTTTGTTTACCATGCAATGTTAATCTGAATAGATTGTCCGAGGAGTTATAACAATTAGAATGACTGTAATTTTGTGACTAGAACTTGTTTTGAAACCTCTCCCGGAAAGATCTTATTGTCGCTAAGAAATTATGGCTTACTGAATTATATTTTTACATAAATGCAAGTCAGTAATAAATATTAGTAAAGAAATATTGTTCCATATTTAATTGTAATTCAAGGTGTCCTGTAAATTTGTAATAAATCTAGATAATATTTTTTTGAAGATTGTGTTTTATTTCCATGTTCTTTTCTATTTAAATAAGTGTCTTTCTTCATCGTCAGTCACTAGCTTCATATTAAAAAAAAAAAGGAATTGTTTCCAGAATTAAAAACGGAAATGAAAAATTAAATATGCTGGCTTACAAACCCATAAAACTCTAACCGTACGGTCAAAATGCTGAAGTGATAATTCACTTGCTTGGTCAAAATATAATTTCAGTGATATCTATTTTAAAGAAATAGAAAATAAAAGACAAAGGACTGACTCTAGCGAACTTACTGTACAACAGGAATATGAATATAAGATATAAGCGCTGGGACCTATGAGATCGTTCAGCGCTGAAAGGAAAATTGAGAGTAAAAGGAGGTTTTAAAGGTATAACTGGAGGAAAAACTCGCAGTTGCAGTATGAAACAATTCTTAGGAGAGGGTGGAAAGTAAGATGAAAGAAATATGAACGGAGGTATAGGAAAAGGAAAGAAAGGGGCCTTAACTAAGGGCCGAAGGGACTCTGCAAAGATATTCAAGTAATGCCTGCAGTGCTCCGCGGGAGGTGCATTGATGGCACTACCCCCTACGGAGCTTGCTGTACAAGGCCTCTTGAAAAGGTGGCATGTACGAAAAGAGATTATGCGAGATAATTGTTTTACGTTTTACCCTGTATGGGAGTGATACAGTTAGTTTAACAGAGTAAAAAAAACTGTAGCGAGACAAAGAATTTAAAATGTTGTGCACAGGATGATGCTGGACGCAACATAAAGATCCTCAAAGTGAGAAATTGGAGCATTGTCTCCGAAATCTGGCAATGACTACAGGAACCTTCACAGCATTTTCAAAAATAGAGAATAAAAATGGAAGTAGCAGTGCTCAACATGCACACAAAACATATAAACGAAAGGAAAATAAAAGAATAAAAAGGAAATGTCGAAGGCAGAAATAATATGTAAGCAAGGTACTGAACTGGGATACTAATAACTGGAAGGAAACAAAATAAAATTAAAATGAAATAATGTTGTAAAAGAAAATGAAGGAAATACCTCCCAGGTAGGAGAGTACAGAATGGCATTATTTTACGTAATTCAACACAAGTTTCAATCCGTTATGTTTGATAAATATTAATAATGGTCCATCCTAATCAGGGGATGAAAACAACCTGCGACTGAAACCTTTTACAGAAAACCAAACAAGTAAAATTCTTGAAGGGTAACTTCGACTGGAGTAACAAGGCGTTTAGGCTCACTGAAGTAGCTCTTGTCAGGAGCATTTCTTAAGTTCAGCTTGAGTAACACTTCTGATTTTATTGAAAACTTTCTATATTCATTGGCCACCCTTTCGAAAAAAAATTTCCCATTGGGTGCTGAAAAAAAGACAAACACTTTATACTATTAGTCTTATAAATTGGTATCTAATGCATCATTTTGAAACCCAACTCATTATTGGAGAAGGATAGTCATCTTCTCTGTGATATGTACGGTTAGTTGCAAAACTGGGAAGGTTCAAGATATGACATGAACAACTGTTTAGACAAAATTTACAGTAATTTCAACTATGGTCTCACAAATCAAACCATATCATTTTTTGTTACAATGTCTGTATTTGCTACTCTCTCTCTCTCTCTCTCTCTCTCTCTCTCTCTCTCTCTCTCTCTCTCTCTCTCTCTCTCTCACACACACACACACACACACACACACACACATATAAGTATATATATATATATATATATATATATATATATATATATATATATATATATATATATATTATATATATATATATAAATAAGCGAATCCACAGGAAAATGACAGGCAGAAGTTCAGTACCAAGCACTTTCACGTTTATCAACGCATCGTCTGTGCCCAGAGGATGCGCTAATAAACGTGAAAGCGCTTGGTATTGACCTTCTGCCTGTCATTTTCCTAATGGATTCAATAATACACTGAGGTCACGTGCATCTACTGTGATTTTTTAAGCATATATATATATATATATATATATATATATATATATATATATATATATATATATATATATATATATATATATATATATTATATATATATATATATATATATATATATATATATATATATATATATATATATATATATATATATATATATATAGGCATTAAGCTACAAGTGTCGTTTAATATCCAGTTCGCTCTACCTCGGAAATAATATATTTTTTATATATGATAATCGAAGGGGAAATTTTTAGTTGATGAGAAATTTGTAGTCTCATGGGCTCGAACCACAGAACACAAGAACTCACGACGCAGAAGCTGTCACGACGTACAGTTAACGCCTTGACCCACACGACCATCAAGAGTGGTATAAATTGATACCGGCTCTCACCTAGAAATCCCTGTCAAACTCGGGCATTTGTTATAGAGTCGATATCAATCCACCTCGACCATGATAACCGTGTAGTGCGTTTGTCACACGTAGCCATATTATGAATGAATTTTATCACATAACCTCTCTGCACGTCGTGAGTTCTTGTGTTCCGTGGTTCGAGCCCATGAGACAACGTACTTCTTATCAACCAAAAAATTCCCCTTCGGTTGTTAACATATATGAAAATACATTATTTCCAAGGTAGAGCGAATTGGATATTAAACGACATTTGTAGCTTAATGCTTGTATATGAATGACGGTGATGTGATAAAATTCACTCATAATATGGCTATGTATATATATATATATATATATATATATATATATATATATATATATATATATATATATATATATATATATATGCACATACAAATTTTAAGATACAAATTTCATTTAATACTCAATTCACTATACTTTGGGAATAGCTTACACTCAAGGGGAAGTATTAGTGATAAGTACTTCGTCTCCAGTGGGATTCAGATAGCTGCCAGTGACTTGGACCACTGAGCCATCAAGACAGGAATAAGTTGAAATCGGTTTTCGTACTTAGAATTGGTATTAACTCATCTCCACCATGACAGCTGATTGCTAAGTTTGTTGCATTAATAATGAATTTTCGCCACATAAACCATGGCATTTTTTAAACCTCTCTGGATGGCTCATTGGTCAAAGTCACTGAATTTTCGTTGTTGCTAAACCTGGCAGTGGTTTGAATCCCACCAGTGACAAAGCCCTAATCACTTATAATTCCCCTTGGGTGCAAATCATGCCTTACGAAGAGTGAATTGGATATCAAACGAAATTTGTGGCTTAATATTGGTGAATATCAAAACTGTCCTGGTTTAATTGGCAAAACTTTATAATTAGCCATGTGTTACAAAATTATCATTTATCATTTTGGAAGTGGGCTGATATTAAATCTAAGCACGAAAGCCTGAATTTTACAAACTTATATACAGCAGAATCAATATCAGCTTATACGTCTCTTGGTGGCTTAGTGGTCAAAGTCACTGTATTTTCCTTGTTTCTAGGACTTTTAGCAGTTCGAATCCCACTGGTGACAAAGCACTTATCACTTATAATTCCCCCTGAGTGTAAGTTACTCCCAAAATATAATGAATTGGATATTCAACGAAATTTGTAGCTTTATATTTGTGAATAGGAGAGTGATGCTGACATCCTCCGGAAATCAGGAGAGTCACCTGCAAGTCTTCAATTGTCGGTCTCACTGTTTCCATTAACACCACTACTGCAAATTTTTACCATGTTGCATCAGTCCTCTGGAAGATCTCTTGGAAATACCAAAGACAAAACTAGTCAGGATTTATATACATAAATTTTATATGTATATATATATATATATATATATATATATATATATATATATATATATATATATATATATATATATATATATATATATATATATATTCAAGAAGAAAGTATGATAGAAATAAAAGTCACAAATATATAGAGGGAAAAGTGTAAACAAAAACTTTAAAAACACACGGTTCAAGGTTGTTATACAGAGAAGTATAAGCAGCGAGATATGTTAATGAACAAATCAATTTCAGAATAGAAGATGCAAATGCAAGGGTGCTGTCTGGAGTGAATGCAGTCTTGGGTCGACGAGGTGAGTATTTTGAAGATTTCTTTAATGTGAAGGATAGAGGAGAGCCGGGGATGAATGACGCAAAAGTGTCAAAGTGGTAGGATGAGAAAAGAGGTGAATGTCCAAACAGAGGGATCAAGAAAGGTGGCAGGTGTGTTCAGTGATTGAGAATGGACTTGGAATATGTGTGGAAGTGAAATGCGGAAGATGAATATAAATGTAAGGAATGGAAAGGACTGATCAAAATGTTTTGAGATGGTGTGGCCCTGTGGAAAGAATGGATGATGACAGATTTTTGAAGAGTATAATTCTGATATGATTGGAGGGAGGGGAGGAAGACTCAGAAAGGGCTGAATGGATGGCATGAAAAGGAATGGGAAAGGAAAGGCTTACAAGGTAGACATCAATGTGCAGTGTATGTAGAGTTTGATGACCTGCTGGCAAGCTATCGGTGTAGGTGTATGAAGCTTCTGTTATTGAGGAAGTTTTCTGCCCGGGGTGTTCATCTATAGTAGTCACTATATGAGCGGTGTAGTATATATATATTATTGATATATATATATATATATATATATATATATATATATATATATATATAGGGTTCGAAATCAGAGCCCCACCCTCTACAGCATAGATTAAAATTGATATGGACAAAAACAAAAGTAATTCAGAACAGGTATTTATTTAAGTTTCTCTCTGAGTATTTAATATTTTGTGGCCTCTATCTGCCTGTACCACAGCCTGCATTCTTGAGGGGGTATGATTTCAGCAAATCGCAAAAAGCTGAGACTCAAACTCCATTTCCCTGAGCACTTCGGTCACCTCTCTTCGCAGGTCGTCGAGGCTTGGTATACCATCATAGTTCACTGTGCGTGCTTCAACACGATCCTTTAAGATACTACCAATGTTTTCACACACATTAAGGTCAGGGAAGCTACCTGGAAATTCACTTGACAAGAAGAAATCGATACCAATGTTTCGAAGCAGCTCCTGTGTCTGAAGAGCCTTGAACCATGGTGCCTTATCATGCAAAAATGTGACTTCTTCAACAGATAACACATTTTCAGGATCTTTGAGGAAAGGAAATACTCCACCAGTAAGCACAGTTTCTCTGAAGTATTCGCCATTCCATGACTGTCCTTTTTCTTTGATGATCCACATTAACCGTTTGGCTGTGAAACAGAGAAAAATTCCCAAACATTCAGGAAATTTCACAACTTGGCGATAGTGCACGTCATCGCTGATATCATCCAACTTTGCGACCCAAATGATGTCATTTTTATGATTTGGCTTCCTGACTGTGTAAATGAAGAATTCATCTGATGCGGCAACATGGAAAAAGTCGGCTTCATCCCAGTCTTTAAAAAATGAACCACAAAACCATGCACAGTCTTCTCTCTGTTGCTGAGTGATGTTGGGCTTGCTGATAACATGAAATGGCTTGATACCAGATTTTTTCAACTCACGATATACAGCACTATAACTTCTCTTCTTTCCCCTTTTGTTTCTAGTTCAAGCGCCAATTTACGTAAAGACTTTCTTGGTCTACCCACTGCCTCAGCTATGATGTCTTTTGACTCCTGAGAAAGGACTTCAGGCCTTCCAAGATTCTCACTCTTTTCACGATGACAATCATATGGATTTTTGTTCCAGTTTCTTTTAACAAAAGATTCATCTCTTTTAATGTATTTAGCTATCCAGGAATGTGAAATGAAGGATGCGCCAGCATCCCTGGCCTCTCTGAAGGTTATAGCCCGGATTCGGTCAATCCATCTGATTTCCTCCAAGTTGTTAGCCATGGCTGTATCTAACTCCGTCACTCAGTCTGAAAATACAAGAAATTTAAAATGAAAAATAGCTTAATAGAAACTTAAAATAATGTAAAGATAGGCTATAAAACTTCATAACTTTCCATTTGTTTTGTGGAGTTTTTTGAAACACCTGGTATATATATATATATATGTATATGTATATATATATATATATATATATATATATATATATATATATATATATATATACATACATACATATATATACATATATATATATATATATATATATATATATATATATATATATATATATATATATATATATATATATATATATATATATATATATATATATATATATATATATATATATATATATATATATATATATATATATATATAGGCTATATATATATATATATATATATATATATATATATTTATATATATATATATATATATATATATATATATATATATATATATAATGTCTTTTACTGTAATACCACAGAATAATATGAAGATAAAAAGGCCCATAAAACACAATTTGAACGTTGCAACCATATATTTCGAGCACTTCCTTCTGTGTCTCTGTTCACTGGTAAAATATGGACAGATGAAATGTTACAAGAGTATATATATAAAGCATATGTAGGTGTGGCGTTAAGTCTCCGATGATATGCAGGTGACTGTTTTCCAAGAAGGAGGGAAAATAAATAATTCCCTAGTGGTTTTTGGCCCCATTAACTCCTGTCTGGTGATGCGTCTGGTGGTCGTATTTCCTGGAACACCTGCTTGAGAAGAGGCCTGAGGATTAATCCGTCGATGTCATCCGATTTCCAAGATCCTCCTGACAAGTTCATATTGTTGGTTTCATTGGTGACAGCAGATTCCAGCATCTTTCTTTTGTACGGACAGCTACTTTTGAAAACCAACTCCGCCCCGCTCCAGTTTATGGTATGGCCTTTATCCCTGATATGTAGGAAAATCCCCGAACCCCTGAAACATACCGTACTGATCTTTTGTGCTCTATTAATCTTTGCGAGAGGGATCTACCAGTCTCCCCCACGTAAATCTCATTACAATTGCTGAACGGAATCTTGTAAACTCCGGCTTCTTCCACTTTTTATTTAAGTATACGTTAATGAGCGAGCTCCTGATGGATTTGGGATAATGGAAAATAAAAGGATTGTTAGACCTGAGTTGTTCTGTAGATTTTTGGATGTTTTCATCGTACGGAAGCTTTATTTTGTTATTAAAATCTATTTGTCTGTTGTGAGTGGGACCTCTAGTATATTTTATTCACTTTGTTAATAGCCTTCTCAATAATGTGTGGTGGATAGAGCACTTGCTTTAGGTGTTGGCGGATTGTGTTGAATTCTTTATCTAGGTACCCATTTGAACATATTCTAAGCCCCTGGGGAATAAGTTGCACCCTACCATGATCTTTACGGAGACATCGTGGTAGCTTAAGAAATTAATATAGGAAACAGCGAAAGTGGGTTTCCTATATACTGTGAAAGCATATCTGTTCTGTTCTCTTATGATCAGTACATTTAGGAACGGCAATTTTCCGTCCTTTTCCCATTTTGTTTTGAATTTTATGGTCGGAACTAGTGAATTTAGTGTATTAAAAAATTCATTAGTCTCCCCAGCTATTGTCCCAGAAAGTAAAAATATCATCTACGTATCTAAGCCAGATCATATTACAGGGTTTGATAGACGACAAAATTTCTGTTTCAGAAATATTCAATGTACAAGTTTGCTAGAAGGGGTGATACATGCTATATATATATATATATATATATATATATATATATATATATATATATATATATATATATATATATATATATATATATATATATATATATATATATATATATATATATATATATATATATATATATATATATATATATATAATGTATGAAGCTCCTGCAAGGAACTCATTGATGCCATCAGAGCCAAATCTCTTTTAATGTATATATATATATATATATATATATATATATATATATATATATATATATATATATAATGTGAAAATGCAATATATTATATATATATATATATATATATATAGAAAAATGCAATGGTTAATGAAACGCTCGGCTATAATAAACGATGCTAATTGCTCGTGAGCCTTTCCATCTGGCCTCGATGTCTGCATATGTATATAAACTGGCCACACTCATCACATCGTCGGTAACAAGTTAACCAGATGAAATAATTTCCATTTTTTAGATTTTAAATTTTCCTTTAAAATTAAATCTGAATTTGCCAACTCCCTCTCCATCTGGATTCGAAAGCGGGTTACTACGAACAGCATTCAGCGCTAAGCCCAACGCTTTCAGAAAGGATAAGAGAGAGAGAGAGAGAGAGAGAGAGAGAGAGAGAGAGAGAGAGAGAGAGGCTGGGGAAGGAGGCTGTAAGGTGTAGAAACTAAAAAGATCTCAGTGAGTGATCATCCCTCCCACTATCCAATATAAGGCAAAAAAAAAAAAAAGGATACAATATACAGTCATGAACATGAAGTTTTAAAGATTCCATCCATTACCATCCTCCTAAGCAATTACCGTCGCTTGTAGCATCAATGCACCCGAAACATTTAACCACATAATATTAAAAACCACTGCCATATATTTGGATGGTGTTAATTTCTCTCAAAGGGAATTTTTACTGTTCCGACTGCAGAAAAAAAAAGAGCACTCAGTAGCGACCGTATCTGTACCTAGTCATGCCAAGCAAGGATGAATTGCCAATTATTCCCAAAAGACTATGTAAATGTGTTGTTTCTCTAATAATCTTCGCCTCCGAATGACTGCAGGGCAGTTTTCACGACGACACATCGTCAGATCTTCATGGATTCCAAGGAATATGAGCTGATCACATCACCCGGAGGGGTCGCCTACGAAACATTTTGGCCCAGAGTCATCAAAATCCACTCATCCATTCTGGAGAAATCCTCCCAACAAGCACACACACAAGCCATGGCAATGAACTCTTTCAACCACGTTCGGGGAGATAATGATGAGCCAAGGCTTGAGATCACTAAAATGTCACTTACATTTGACCGGGGAGAGCATATACGAGTAATTCTTCCTGGATAATCAGAGATGGGAATGTTAATTTCTGACTTCGCTTCAGTGAAGTGGCGTTGGGAAGCAACGAGGGGAGAGTCGGTCACCATTAATGAGACTCAGACGCCTTCGACACCAAAGTTCCTTTGGTCATCTGTGAAGACAAGAATAAAGCCAGCAACCTCATCCCAAAACTCAACAACGTTCAGAACATTTAAAAGCTTGCAAGAGACCTTGGGAGTTCGGCGGCGCTAGTGAAGGAAAAGGCACTGTCAAAAATACAAATGAATATTCATTGGCATTTCAGCAAAATATTCGTAATTCAAATCTCGTATTCATGAGCATAATGTTTTACCACTAAATGTTATTCACCATCTAATTTAAAGTGTCTGACGACACAAGAAGATAGAACTGTGAATCTAGAGTAGCCTTACGTATAGTCAAGTATACTGATTCGCTTAATAACTTGAATGAAATAAACCTAATAGACCAGGAGAAAAAGAAAAAGCAACGAGAGGCGTGTCTTAGACTATCACCAGAACATTTTGTCAGACTCATGAGCAGCAAACATCCTGAAACACCTGCACCCGTAATTGGGTCCCGCGTCGTCAAAGCATAACAACGGAATCGTTTTCTCGGAAGGTTTAGTCTTCCTGCATAAACAGTTCTGACTCTACGAAGAAAAAAATTAAGAAATGTCATCCTCTCTTACACTATGCGTGCTGTAACTTTTATCCGACTTCCGCATCAACTGCAATTTTGTAAACGATGTACAGTACATATAGCTATGAGTTACGGCTACACAATTAAATGAAGGACGAATGTATGAAGACTCTCGTTGCCAACAGGTTAGTATTAATAATATTATTAGGATTAACACTGAAAAACTTTAATGGGGTTATTCATTATTTGACTAATGTTAATTTTAGTCTGTGCAGATTTTCATTTGTAAGTGGGTTGTCTTTTATGCTTCTATCTGAAGAGGGCTCTTCAACTCTTACCATGAAAAGAAGAGGGTAATGAACGTTGTACTTTTTCTACAGCCAAAAATCACTTCGTTCTACCCTTCCCTGCATCATGACTGCTTCTTGACAGAAAGAAGATGTCTTTGGACATAAGTTGACTTTAGTCTGTTTAACAATGATTTTCTTTCATCGTTCCTTGGAGAACGGTTCAGTATTATAACCAAAACTCGAGGTTTTACTCACTAGCTAGGTACTATGACAACTCGATAAAGATCATCCATTTTTAATCTCAATCGATGACAAATATAATTAGAAGATAAGATCTTAAGTTGAAATTTACATCAATTTTGCTTGTGCACGACCCTACCTAATCCTCTGCTTGTGAATTTATTTAGTGTTAGGATATCAGTTGAGTGCTTTCAACTAAACCACCTTCAAATTTACGTTGCTAACCAAGCAAGGCTCGAAAGCATGAATGTCGTGACTCATCGCTATTATTCTTGCAGAATATTCCGGAGGAAAGGTCTTGTTCGTCAAACTGCGTTCTCTTTTTATTAGCGGCGAAGCGAGTCACTTGTAATCGGTGTTTTGATAACAGAGGCAGGAGCTAGTGGTTGGACATTAGTTTTTATTTCGTTAAGATTACAATACACGATAAGGCACGTCTCTTGCATAAGACACCTTCTACGACTTTTCATGAGCGAACATGAATATTTCAGTCATTAAAAGAATGCGGATTTTTCAAATAATGTAGTCGCGAATAATACGTTGTACCAAGCAGATGGATTTAGAAGAAACACTCGGAAACTACTTTAAAATGCAATAATTTGGGTAACGTCTTTATCTAGCACTCATCAGAGCCCACGATGGCACTTCGTTATTCTAACCCTTCACAAGACTATCCTTTGTAACAACAACCGAACTTTGTCGATGAGACAAGAGAAATTGCTCTCTGAAAACTGGTCCGAAATGTAGCCGATGGTCTGAACCGTCTTTATACATTATAATAACAACTTCTTGCATGCATTTCGATGTCTGAACAATTGATCCTGGAACTGTCAACATCTACATGAATCACTCCCTTTTAAAAGAGAAAGAAAGAATAACGATGAACCGTGTGATGTTTGGCCTTAGTG
This sequence comes from Macrobrachium rosenbergii, assembly GCF_040412425.1. Classification (NCBI taxonomy): domain Eukaryota; kingdom Metazoa; phylum Arthropoda; class Malacostraca; order Decapoda; family Palaemonidae; genus Macrobrachium; species Macrobrachium rosenbergii. Next base: position 14,855,435 of record NC_089795.1, on the reverse strand, counting down.
ACTGGGAAAGAGAGTATTCAGGGTGAGTCATTAGGATTCATACACTGACGTGTTATCAAAAAGGTGTTTGAAAATTCTGCAATAGTGGGCTGTCATTCCTTCTTCGACTGCGATAAACAGTAAATCAAATCACCAGAAAATTACATACAAACAAACAATGACGTGGTAATCGTTTCGTTACAAGTTAAAAACTGTTGTCGGTTAAAAACAAATTATTGAGTAGCATTTTATTGAAGTTTCTGACGGCGTTTGGCAACTCAAGTTAATAATCATGGACCTATTAAAGAAGGCTTCATTGTTCCTAAACTTCATTCGTTAAGGCGACTTTCACGGAAGAACGACCATACATCGACTGTGGCCAGTTATCAAACTATTTTTGACCTTGTTTCCAGCTTACACGGTGATTACGGGATGAAGTTTTGCCTGATCTTAACATCCATTATGCTACTTTCTACAACTTCCTCTCAAGGTAAGCGTTTAATTATTAAAATCGGGAAGCTAGTCAGACTTTAATATGGTTATATATAATCTATTTAAAACTGTACCGTAATAAATTATCCTCAAAGCAATCATGTTACTTTGCAATGAATGGTCAGAAAGGTTAAAATTTTAGATAATCCGATAGAAAAGTCACAACAACCTCCGCCTGTTTTTTTTTTTTTTTTTTTTTTTTTTTTAAGCGAGGATCTTTTACACAAGTTATTCTCCAACAGCCGTTTCGTTGAAATGCACAGCCAGTGATTTATACTTTATGTTCCGAGGTGACAGTGCAAATAAATATACAGACGGTTGGAAAAATATTCACGCCCGATAAGTAGGAAGAAGGAATTCGTGCAGTAAACTCACGCTTTTCAATGCAAATGGGGCTAGCCCCTTTCTGTTAGACTCGGGCAAATTACCATCCTTAAAATCTATATATTTTACATATTTCTTGTGAGATGAAGGGATCGAGTTTACACATTCCTTGGCCGATATTCTTATTCTTACAGAAGCTTTCTTTTATAAAACTGGATTTGATTATTTTTCCTTCCAGCATATTACTCGAACAACCTACATATCTTCCCATGTCTAACTGATGACATGACTTTTTCACCAACGTTTAGGAAAACTGCACTCTGCTCCTGTACACATCTTATACAGTTTCATACTGCTCTGTTATCTTCTTAAGTGACTTCCCAGTTTGACCAATATGAAAATTGTCACACGTCTTGCATGTTGTTTGATATACATACAATTCATTATTGTCAGATAGTTCTTCATAGGAGTTTGTTTCATTGTTTTTAAATTTTACATTAACTCCAAAGTTCTAGTAAGATGGGGATTATCTTTATAATTATTATTACCATGTGGCAATAAAAGCAGGTTTTCTGTTATAAGTTTCTCTGTTGCCATAAAAAGTCCTTTTTGCCACTCTCAATGGATAGTCTAATAAAGACTCAGAACATGTTAATTTTGAGCTTGTATTCCTAATTATATCTATTTCACTATTAATATACCCAGGGATACACATACGTAATGCTCTTTAAAATACGGATGTGAAAACTGATTTTTTTTTCTTTATTGCTTAGGCTTTCCTAGCTTCCGCCAAATTCCTCTTTCATCAGCAGAATTTTAAAAAATCAATGGTCCAGTCATTTAAGTTATTTCTCCGGGTGTTTCAAGGCGGTGCATTTTAGTCACCGGCGGCAGAACGAACAAAAGTACAAAGTACAAGACAAGACAGGAGCTACGGAAAATGGGGATAGGGAGGAGAGTAGTGACTGAGGAGAAATCAGGGTTAGGGGTTAACTCAGAAAGTTGCAGAAGCGTTCACCAATCCCATACCTGGGACAAGGGAGTCGATGTCAGGTGAGAACCTCGGTGGTGCTTCGGGGTCTCATGGATTCAGTGCTGGTACTGTGAAGAACTGTTCACACTGAAAGGGTTTCCTTTTTTATGGCGATGTCTTCAAGCAGGAAGAGGTGTTCGGAGATGGACCTAAACTCAGTCATTCCTGTCTTGCTGATAAGATTTATGGTTAGACAATTCCATGATGGTCCCGGTAGCGGAATGGTTCTATTTGGCGCCGTTTTTTGGGCTCCAGGGTTTTTGACGACGAGTTTTTTTGGCGACGATTTTTTTGGCGCTAAAAATAAGAAAATAATTCTCTCTCTCTCTCAGGTTAAAATATTCTGAGAGTATAGAAATTGCCTGTTACTACTAACTGCTTATTTATCTGTTTCTCTGTAACTGCCTATCTATCTGTTTCTCTTTCAGTACAGAAACAGCTTTTTACTACCGCCTACAAGTTAAAATTTAAGAATAGTTGAGTTGAACCCATTTACAGAAATGGCTGAACTTATTCTAAGTAAGAAAAATAAACCCAAATATTCGCATAATGGATATCTTTATGTGTGTGGTATTGTGATGGAACATTCAAATTAGCTCCTCCATTATTCACACAGGTATATGTTATTCTGGGAAGAAGACATGGAGGAGTTCATCCAGTTTTATATGCTTTATTACCGAATAAAAGGCGTGCAACATATGTTCGCATGTTTCAGTTAGTTCATGACGCAATCCCAGGACTAAATCCAACAACAATATCATGTGACTTTGAACAAGTAGCTATTTCGGCAATGGAAGAGTGCTTTCCAGGAGTGATAATACAAGGATGTTTCTTCCATTTAGCTCATAACGTGCATAAACATCTTAAACAAATTGGGCTCCAGGTTTTATATAATAATAACTCTGATTTTGCGTTAAAAGTTAAGATGATCATAGCCTTATGCTTCGAGCCTGTTCCTCATTTGGATAACTACATTGATGCCCTATCAGAAGACTTGCCAGAAGAACTGCAACCTTTATTTGAGGATAATTACGTCGGACGACTAATGAGAAGAGGCAATGGCAGGCGCCGTCCTTCCCCACCCCGAAATGTGGAACCAGTACAATCGAACCTTCGCTGGAAGTGACCGAACTAATAATCATGCAGAGGCAGCACATCCTATATGCCGAATTCCATCACCCAGTAATATGGAAATTTATTGATGGTCTTCGAAAAATTCAAAAGAAGATGTATATTATGAACAATTGGTTGCTGGTCATGCTGAGACAGAAACTCCTCAAGTATGTGAAAGCTGATGAGCGAATTTTGAATATTACGCGCCTATTTAATGAGAAGGAACCTTTAGAATACTTGAGTGGTTTAGCACACAATTATGAAATGCATTAAATTACTGTTTAATCCCCGTTTATATATATATATATATATATATATATATATATATATATATATATATATATATACATATATATATATATATATATATATATATATATATATATATATATATATATATATATATATATATACATATATATATATATACATATATATATATATATATATATATATATATATATATATATATATATATATATATATATATATATATATATATATATATATATATATGTTTATTTAATTTTAACCATTATTATTATGTATTCTTTTTGTATGTATGTTATAGACACGAATAAAAGATTTGAATTTTCTTCTTATTTTAATGTAATCCTCTTGATATTTTCATTCTTATTTTGGTGAAAAAATTTGGTGCCGTGTGGCGCCAAAAAACTTGTCGCCAAAAATCTGGAGCCCAAAAACGGCGCCAAAAAACCGCGCCAAAAGCACCCGAACCCCCGGTAGTACCTTTTACTGGTGGCGTCTTGGAGGTGGCAGTCGAGATGTTTTGACTGGCGCGTCCTTGTCGTCCCTTGTGTGACAGCAGTGCTCACTCTGGCAGGTGTGCCTGTAAACCACGTTGGTCCTTTGGGGTTCAGCTGGTCAAAGGGCAGTATTACATTTAGTGGTGAAATTTCTTCACCTTTCATTGGTGGTACACGACCGTTTTTACTTCAGTTATTGACGATGATATATTTAGAAAAGTCTTTCGTCCTCTTTTAATGTGGTGGACATTTGGTTTTAAAATAAGGTCATTCTGGCTTCTAGCTCACGGGAATCCCTAACCCTGATTTGTTATTAGCTGATATTTTTTCTCTAGCCCCTAGTTTGTACAAACACTACCATTTCTAATACTTTTATTCATCTCAGTAAGACCTACCAGGAAAATAAAACACACCCCTTAAGCCAAGCACTGGGGCACTTTCGACCACTCAGCGATTAATACAGTGAAAAGAGGGAGGTAGAGTGAGATTTAAAGAGAGAACTGGAATTAAACTCAGAGTTGCACAATGAAGCAACAGTTAGAGGGGCTGGACACCAAGACAGAATAAAGAACAAGTGGGGACCAAGGTAAAGTTAAAGGCTAAAACGAGGATACGCGGGGGACCCGAAGGTACGCTGCAAACACCCTTTGGTAATGCCTACAGTACACCATGTGAGGTGAACTGATAACGCTACCCTGTTACGATGATTGTCTTGCTCATAAGCGTGGCAGCTCTGTATGATGGTTTACCAACCAATGACTTTATGTTCCTTGTGCCCGAGAATTTTGGTTCCGAGGAGTCCTTTACAGCAAGATGCCGTTTAAGAGGAGGAAGTCAGTGTCTCGTAATATGTCTGGAGAAGTTAGAAAATGAAGGACCAACACCTCACAAGATGAAAGAAGGACCGAAGCTATCAACAGCTCTCCCTCCTACATCGTGTACACAGACTCTAGCACCTATGAAGATATGAAGTATTTTCCAGAGGACTCCACTCAACCACCAGCCTTTACCCACTCTCTCCCTCTCCTTCATCCTACCTATTTTCCTCCATCCTCAACTCATTCCTCCTCTCCCCATCACCCTCCAAACCTTACTCCTTACCCTCCGTTACTGTCGGCAAGACCCCGCTGACATCGACAGCCGAGGATGGTTTCCCGCCGATCCTGAAGTAGAAACTGCCTACAAAGAATGGACCCTCACATGCAACTGTTGCTGCTTTAGAAAAGAAGAACCCAACACGGAAGATCTCTATCGAGCCAAATCTTCAGGGGACAATTTCCAATTACTCCTAGGACTAAGAATCGATCCAAATCCTGAAGGAAACCACCAGTTTCCTGCTATGGGACCCCATGGATAAACTAAAAAAAAAAAAACACCAGATATATGGATATCCAAGTACTTCCCTCTCGTCCCCATTCTACATCTCCACCCCTACTACATGTGCCAGGTGTGGAAAGAACGCGAATAAATTGACTGAAAATGAGTCCGCGACCTTCTAAGGCCCGGCGGTCAACAAAGAGTGCATCAGTATCTGTGGCAATTACTGAAGACTACACAGCTGAACCTTTAAGATGCTACCATTGCATTGCCGTAAATGTGGACACTACAAGTATATACTGCTGCAAAGGATACCTTATTTGTGGTATTTACGAATGTCGACGTGACACTTAACTGTAGCTTGGTAAGTTAAAAAAAAAAAGCAACGAAGATGAAATCAACCACTCTAAAGCAGAAAAAAGCAACATCTCCCACGCCTAACATCATACTACCGGTACCAGCACCTAAAGCAGCGCTAACAGCAGTCCCAGTACAAACACCGAAAACAGCCGAAAACAGGGATAATTCATAAGCAGACTGAAATCTGAGAGGATGAAAAACGAGGGAAACGCCAAAGCAACACCACCCCTCAGCACAGCAACATTTCTCCATCCACTGCACCTTTTTTCCTCCATGCTTTTCAACAAAGCATTCTCTTTCTCAATGACCCCTCTTTCAACCCACCCTCAGGAACCACCTGTTCTGTCATTCTACATTTTGATGAAATCTGGTGACATAATAGAACTGGAAGTCACCGCGAGACAACTGGAGTGTCTGCTTTATATAAAACTGAATCATATCAACATGGAAACAGGACAAAACTCATAAGAACAGCAATGAAATGAATTATGGAAAAGCGTTCTTATTAGAAATTGCACAAGAACTCGCCTTACCTCTGCTTCAAAATAAATCTTATCACCTTCTCTTTTAGAAGTTCTCAGTTTTTTAATAATGAATGCTCTTTCTCTGCACCTGAAATTCTTCCCTTTTTACTTTCTTCTATGAAACTAATTCAGTAGACCGAAGCAATCGCTCGGATTACCACTTTAAGCCAAAAGAGTGAGATCTGAGTGACCAAGTCCTTAGATTTTACCCTTTCTCAGCTCTCCTGTTCATCTGTTTTGTGACCGACCATTCCTTTCCGATCCTCGAAGTACTTAACGACCGAGACTAAACTGATATTCCGCTGTATCCCACTTAAGCTTAACTCTCGAACTTCTTACTCTATCTTTTACAGAATTTTTCTTTTTCTTACTGGCTTTCCATATCTTTACAATTACATTTTATCAGTTCGAAAGTTTTTCTTTCTCTTTTCTGGCTGTTTGACAAAACCAGGACTTGCTGCTATAAACATGTAAATTCAAGGGGTTTTTCACATGCTTATCCTTGTCTTTTACCCACGTCCAAGGTTCTTTCCCCCTCCACAGGATTCAACTTGGTCTACGGCCTGCTTTCGAAGCAAAAGCCTGTGTCTTTATAATGCTGTGCTCATTCTGAAGCTTTTTGTTCCTTCTACAATTGATAATAAGACGTCTGGAGCAATAAAAACAAGCTTAAATACTTGGACTTTTGATTTTTCAACTCTGCTGATAAAACAAAATCAATTTGTCAAAGGCATGAAAAGATTATATATATATATATATATATATATATATATATATATATATATATATATATATATATATGTATGTGTGTGTGTGTGTGTGTGTATGAAAAACAGCATTCATGTTCAGTTCGTGTTGTGAAATCCCTTATTGACAATTGTAAGATCAGTTTGTTTAATGTATTATATGGTATCAAAACTTTTTATCCATATATGATAACTGACGGCCACGTCATTTGTAAAAGACAGCTGTTTTTCAGTGTTTTATTTTATATAAATATATATATATATATATATATATATATATATATATATATATATATATATATATATTGTATATATATATGCATATATACATCTATATTTGTAAAATCACTGAAAAACAGCTGTCTTTTACAAATGACGTAAATCAGTTATCATATATGGATAAAAAGTTTTGATACCATATAATACATTAAACAAACTGATCTTACAATTGTCAATAAGGATTTCACAACACGAACTGAACATGAATGCTGTTTCATATTAGACACACTCCATGTCATTAACATGTTTTATAACTGACAAAATTATTTTCTTTTTAAGGGCTGACAGTGAAATGGCCAGAGAGTAAAGGGTCCCGCCATAAGGACGACCACATCACTGACCGCATTAAACCTAGGAGGAGCAAGAGTATCTTTGGTAAGAGCAAAATCAGTACATCAGTTCTGATTTTTTTCCTTTTTGAGCTTTTTCCTATTATCCTAATGATATCATTAGAGCAATTTCACTTTTCAGTTGTACATTATATATCTGGCCTCTTGTTGGCATTAGAGAATGTATTATTATGACCACATTTTTACAAAACTGGGCACTACAGTGGTCTGCGTCCTATCACATCTAAAACTGAAGGATCGGCACGAAGTCACAAGGAAATAAGTGCAACATGATTTCTGAAATAACTGCGATTAAGCATCCTCTTGAATCTTTTAACAAAGATCTTGACACAGTCATTTTGTTTTCTTAGTTCGTGACTTCGGCTTTCACTCATATCTTTAATATGTTTCTCCTTTTTATGAAGATGCGACTGTAGAATACCAGCTATTCTGCTGACAGCTACAACCCAGAACCCTATGTTCAGCACTGGAGTGGCCACGATGGGACAAAGGGGTGTTGACTCCTAAATTTTAGCAAATACATTTAAAGGGAAACTTGTAATTTATAACTATCATTAAAGTACTTCACCGACTCATCAGTCTACAATTAAGGAATACAATTTAGAGGGTGTACACTATTTAGGCCGAATGCCAAGCGCTGGCACCAATGATGTCATTCAGCAGTTGCACTATGAAACAATTGTAAGGAGAGGGTGGAAAGTAAGATGGAAGAAAGAATATGAATGGAGGTACAGTAAAAGGAATGAAAGGGGCTGTGGCTAGAGGTCGAAGGGACGCTGCAAAGAACCTCAAGTAATGCCTGTAGTGGACAGTGCGTGCGATGAATGGCGCACTACCTTCTTACCGGGTACAATTAAGGAATGATAGGTTATACCATTAAAAACACCGAAGTATTAGCGCTTTTGAAGAAGACTGAAGATAAAACTGGTATGAAGATGCATTTTCATCACCCCATCCCCCAATGAAATCCCGGCTACGAGTGCATGAAGTGAAAAGATACTTTGCTTGCAGTCCAAAATTGCATAAGCACATCAGTCTTTGCAGTCTGAGTTTTCAGTCCCTCGTCCTACTTGTGAAACTTCTTCCACTGATGTTTCAGTCTCATATTACGCTACTGTTAGTTAATGAAAGCAGACTATATAAGATTTCATTCTTCTGTTAAATAAAACTATACTCCATTTCAACTCATCTGTCACCGTAAAATTAAGATCCACTGAGAGGTGGTCATGGCAACACTGTGAGATGTACTGCCCACAAAGTGACGGTCATAGAGGGAAAATAATATCTGGATGTGTTATCTGTATAATAGTACAGTCATGCTCAAACCTGAAGCGACATTATTCTTTTTGTATCGTCCAAAATATCACTCAGTTTAGCAGTTGCCAAGTAGTGTTAAACTTTTTTTAAATTTCCAATGTCACACATGTCGATAAGTTTGCGAACTCACAGCTAACACTATTTTCCCTATGGTTATATAAATATGATCCCTTTTATGCACTGGTATAATTTGTAATCCGTGTGACCTGATCTTTTTACATTGCTTAGCTCAAAGCACGGTGTGATAAGGTTAGAGGTGCTATCAGTGACAGTGTAATTAACTTGGTCCTCGGACTAGGCAATGTAACTACCTCTGCAGCATTACAACAGTAGACCTAATAAGCTCAACTGTCATAACAAAATTTCAAAAATAAAAATGAATTCCAAAAAGTTTTCTTTGAATGTTGAAGTTTTAGGCTGTGTTCAAGCTGTCTGTATGTTTCAATATGATTTATAGGCCTATAAAAATAATCTAAGCCTTCTGATATGTATTCTTGGTTACTAAAGAATTTGTTTTTAGAGATTACCTCTTTGGAGAATGAAAGATGATGATGATGATTTAAATCATAAGGAGAAGATGGCTATTAATCGAAATATCTATTAGTATTAATATCTAGGCCTACGCAACACTTGTTTCTTTAACTGGCTTAGAATGTTATTTTCTTAAAAGTCCTTCTGCTCTCTTGAGGTTTATATTTGATTCATTCATATTCATAAGGTAACTAGCAGCCCAAGAATATGTAGATAACTTCATATGCTTCTAGCCAGAAATTAATTTAAAAATGTGAATACTAAGTGTGATGTATTTTTAGCAAGTAACAAAAGCTAACACACCTAGGCCTAAGAACAGAATCTTGGCTTTAACAAAAGTATAACTGCATAACAGAATCTTGGCTTTAACAAAAGTATAACTGCATAAGCGAATATTTGCTATACTTAATTCACGCCACCCGTGCATCTGATATCCCCGTCTCTTATGACACTCCAGATTGGCCATTGATCAGCCAGTCACAGGGCTGGAAACTATAGCAGAGTCCACCGCTCTTTGCAGCTAAGCCCTGCCCACTGCACGCCAGTGATTGGTTAGCTCTCGAGGGGTGAATGACGTCACATTAGTTAGCAGTCCAAATGATTACCAGAACGGATTTGACTCCGTTCGGTCATGTTGAGTGTCGTGCATGAATGATGACACCAAAGAGTTCCCGGAGTTGTGAAGTTTGCAATTGATATCTCCGATAAAAGATATATTAAGTTATACTGTATATCATTAGGAAGATCTTGGATCATTTAGTCTGTGCATCTTTTTTCATTTATCATGAGGAGCCTAAATGCACAAGCATCTTGGTGTTGGCCTACATAAGCGATCCCACACAGAGCACATTAATTGAAATGAAGCATAGACTTATGCAGCCATGTCAATGTCAAATGTTAATATTATTGAGAAATTAGGCCTACACGTCAATTTCTTTTATTTTGAGGCAATGACAGGTCATAGGACAACACATCAAATTCTTATATTTTGATGCAATGACAGGTCGTAGACCTACACGTCAATTTCTTATATAATGAGGCAATGACAGGTCATAGGACCACGCATTAAATTCTTATATTTTGAGAACATGACAGGGCATGGGCCTACACGTCAATTTCTTATCGCGAATAGTTTTCTTCCCTTATCCGTTGGAAATAGAGTAACTTTTAATTAATATGGTAGTTTCAACTCCACGATATATAATGTATAATATAAAGTGGAATGCACACGTATAAGCAAGTGCACATGCACAGACATGCGTGGATGGCCGTAGTAATTTTAACGCCGCTTATACCACAGAGTAAAAGTAAAACTTATGGGCACGTAGCCGATGACACACAGATCAATCATAAGACTGTCTGAGCCTTCCTTACACACAACTATCAGACTGCTCTCAATGAGATATATTGAAAATATATTTACAAAAGGGATTAACAAATTATATTACTGTGATGAGTAAATATAAGGCTGCTGTAGCATTTCTATGATAATGAAGGCTATAGTAGGAAGGCATCTTAAGATATTTAACGAAATAAGAAAAAAAAAATTATAGCTGAAAAAGTTATGTATGAGATGATCCAAACCAGTCTGCAAGTAGCCCATGATTCATTTGCTTTTGGGGGCATTCTTGTAGATTACCCTGTTGGACAAAAGGATACATGAGCCAGTAAATATTCTCTCTCTCTCTGTTGTTAGGAGAGTAGTCTAGCTTAGACTATATTCATAAAGATCTCGATTACTTTTAATTAAAACAAATGACTAAATTTCAATTGACAAGAGTTGGCAGATAATTCTTTTCACCAGTATTTTATGAATAGGTCTATGTTTATTCTGCAGTTGTAGGTCACCATATGAAAAATTTTCGAAGACACAAAACTACAAGCACCATAAAAAAAAAATAACCATAATAAAACGACTGAGTATAAGATAGGCCTATAATCCAAACACCATAAGCTGCGTAAACCAACAAAAAGACATAGGACATTGTACAGTAGGTCTACGTCCATTTTTATGATCCTGTTATTTCGAAAGAAGATAACGTCCTTAAGAAAATTCTCAGCAAATTATATCCAATACGACTCGTACAGCCTATTATACTGTAAAACTTTTAAGTTAAACATGGTCATATACAGGTTTTGTGGAGTGCAGTCACTGCTTGTCATCCCTCCGAATGTGTGAAAGAGTGCAATGAAATCGATTTTATGACTGTTAAATTGTAGCAGAATTTCCTGAAATCAATATGAAATATCAGTCTGCATAGGTCTGAGAAAGTCTTTGTGTTTAAGTTTAGAATGGTGAACACGCTTGACAATATCAGACGGTAATTATCATTGTCCAGTGATTCAAGTGCACCGATTCGAACGCAGACATTTCCTGTGTCACCTCACCTCACCTCCGTATTCAGGTGAACCTCTTTTACGAAACATAACACTGTAGCATCGCGGAACACTCCTGACTTCGTTCATATTTTCCTTTCTTTTAACCACCTTTATTGAGATGTGTATTACGATTGTATTTCAGGGGATAATATAACGTTTATTTTTGATAATCTGCAGAACATAATTTAGTTCTGTACAACAACCATTGCAATATTAATGAACATAAAAAGAACCACAGATTAACCAACTTTTCGAAACTATTGCCAGCCAATTAGCTCTTAGGGATGGTCATGACGTAAGCCGTGGGCGGGGCTTAACGGAAAAGAACGCTGGACATTGCTATAGTCAGTCTCTTCCAGCCGTCACCAAGTCAACATCTACGCTGCGACCTCTCCTCATGGAATATGTCTTTCAAAAGTTATAACTTTTATTACACCTCAGTTTTACCCTAAGAAAAGTAGTATTTCTCAGTTTCATCACTAAACACCGTCAAGCCAATGATTTAAGGATTATAATGATATATGAATTATGTACTTCAGTTAAACTTAATGCTAAAATATGTATAGTTATAACAATTTAGTAATATAAACTTTTGCTTGTTATTTTCATATTGATAGCCTTACCTATGATTTTTTGGTAGCGTTGTCATCCATGACATTTAAGCTACGATACTGTATGAAACACGAGACGATAAATGATAAATGCACTGCTATGTCATGTAAGGAACAAAGAATATATTTTATATTAAAAAAATCATGTTTATTTCACTATACATATTTTAACACTAAGTTTACTGAAGTACATAATTCATATGTCATTATAATCCTTAAATCATTGGCTTGACGGTGTTTAGTGATGAAATTGAGAAATACCACTTTTCTTAGTGTAAAACTGAGGTGTAATGAAAGTTATAACTTTTGAAAGACATTTCATGAGGAGAGGTCGCAGCGTAGATGTTGACTCAGTGATGGTTGGAAGAGACTGACTAGTTTCCAGCCCTGTGACTGGCTGATCAATGGCCAATCAGGAGCGTCGTAAGAGACGGAGTTGAATATCAGATGCACGGGTACTGTGAACTAATAATAGTAAACCATAATTTTTGAAGTGGTTAAGAGATATAACATAAATCATTTTAGTTTTTGTGAAAATCCAAACATTCCTATAACAAATGTAAAATAGATATTGTCAAGATGATTTCTTTGTCACTGTTCATTGTAGACCTATGTTCCAGGTGGTTCACGTTGAGCTGCCACTCAAATGGTTGCGTCTCACAGGCCCCGCCTACCCGTTGATGTCAGCGGATGCGTTTTAGCTACAATAATACTTTTGTATTTACTTATTTAAATTTTTTTCAGTGATGAAGTGTAAAAACAATCAAATAGGACTATCTGAAATTTTATGGTTGCATTGCAAGCAACATTAGTGTTATGACAAATTTTTTCTTTTTTCATTATTTTAACATTTGAAATGAGGTTTGATAAGGACTTTTTTTGTCAAACACATCAGCGATGAATAAACGCGTTTTAAAAATGTTTCGTCACTGTTTTTCCGAAACTTGGCTACACGTGATATTTTCTTACAATTTTGAAACATATGACAGATTTCACTCTTGTGAAACATGCTATGGCCTTATGTATGAAATAATCGTATTTTCATACTGAAATAAGAGATCAATATGGAGCATGTTAGTTGCCAGCTCATGAATTTTGAACGAAATCCTATGCACTCATGTCGTATCACTTAAGAGCATAGCTGTACCGAGTAGTTCGGTGATCTTCCACCAAGGCGGTGCTGCAGAGCCTCACAGCCATCTTGAAAAGTCTGGCAACCGCGAAAATTGAACAAGGGCTTAGTGCGATTGTTTTTTTTTCTATCCTGATTGCAATAATGTTATGGTGCACAGATTACAACTGCCAAAATGGGAAAAAGAATTCAAGAGAAAATGGGATAACATTTCACAATTAAACAAAGCCTAAAGGAATTTTTTTATCCTTAATTTTGTACTAGCCAGATATATGACGTCTTTGTAGTAGATCCACTTTCTCTCTTTAACGTGCCTCATATATATTCAGTATATTATTGTGACATAAATGTAGTGGCAATTTAATTTTGATATCAGATTATCATTAATGTTGTAAAAGCCACAATATATAAAGTAGGAACGATCTTGATTGTAACTAAAGATGCCTAGTACTGCATAGGCCTGTAAGTATCACACCAGACGTGTCAACTTTGTCTCGTCTTTCAAGCATGTTACTGTGATGCATAAGGACACCTGCTATATTTTGTCAGTCATTAAGAATTATCTGCAGTATGTAGGCGTGTAGGATACTGTCTATGCCATCATTTTTTTCAGTTTTAGAGTTGTTTGACAAAATGCATATCAACATACGTGGTTTCTCAACGAATTACGAAACGTCACACTTGGGGAGACCCAAACAAAACGTAGGAAACAACTCCTATTATTCGATTCTAGGTAAAAACAGTTGTTTTTAATTCGTAGCATATAAAATACTTTCTGCGTTAACATGTCATACTTTTAGCATGTTATCGTGGCACATATGTGCAACAGCGACTTCAGTTTTGAAATCGCAACATCATTCATCTTATATTTGCCACCATCATATAAAGTAAAAACGAGCTTGTCTGTTATTGAAAAGGCTTAGTAGCAAGGTGTGTAGGTTGTCAACAAGCCTCGTCATTTAAACATGTTACTATGACAGTATTTTAGGGAGCTTAACCAAATCCTAGAAGGAACTACTATTATCCTAATCGAAGTGAAATTTTTTGTATTTTTTATGTGTAACAAATCTTGGCTTAATATATGTTTACATCGAACCATGTCTCATAGATTGGTAATAGCAAGAAAATGAAATTTGATAGCCTAGGATACACTTATGCCATTAAATAATTAATCATTTGATAAGATGCTATATCATTTGAACCTGTTTCTATGTACAAATTGTTTTCGAATATATAAAAATTATTTCTCTACGGTAAAAGTTATCGAACCATCACAGCAAGGAAAAAGTAGCCTTTTAAAATAGTATATAACAGCAAGGAAAACAATCTTAGCCTCGCAAGTGCTAGGCCTGTGCCTACGGACTCGGCATGTATTTTTATTGTCAACTATTTCAAATAAGTCAAAATTACTTTATGTTACTTTACTTAACTATTCTTTCTCACAGCATTAGAATGGAAAGAAATGACTGCTAACTGTTTCTTTCGTCGTTTTGTTTAATATATATATATATATATATATATATATATATATATATATATATATATATATATGTATATATGTATGTGTGTGTGTGTGTGTGTGTGTGTGTGTGTGTGTGCATACATAAATATACAATAAGATATATAATATAGATAGATAGATAGATATGCTTCAATTTTCAAAACCGTTCACAACTACAAACTTATTATTTCAGACATATACAGATTAAAGTGCATGATTCTTTTAAGCTTAATTCTGTACATCGTATAAGTCAACATTTTAGGTTTTTCTTTTTGTTTTTGTTACAAGAGAATGTATAGTTATTCTTTATGTATATGGAATACTGACTACTTAATAAGGGAGTAAGTTTTTCTAGTCAACTTATATTTGGTTTTCAAATATTTGGGATTTTACAGATTAGATTGCAAAATTCTTTACTTCAACTGCAATAGACCTCAAAATAGAAATATATCGAAATATATTTTACAGTGATGCTTAATTTACCTGTGAGAAATATATTTATAATAATTAAACAAGAGAGAGAGAGAGAGAGAGAGAGAGAGAGAGAGAGAGAGAGAGAGAGAGAGAGAGAAAGCAAAGTTGCAGCAGTGCTTCGTTTCTAAAGTATGTGCTGGACCAGGACTTTGAAATATAGCCGCCCGAGGTCGCATGGTCGGCAGGGAGATCACCACTCCAAGTTATGACGCTTTATGGTTTTTCTATGGTGTTCCGATTTTACTTCTAACCGGGTAACAATAATGAAAGGTAGATAATAAGTAATGAGGCAATGCTCAACCGAACTGAAAATCTTACGCACTTTTCGATGAGCTCTAACTTATGAAAGGGTTGGATACATTATTTAACGTTAAAATTTATATATTAAAAGTACTGAATTTATTCAATTAATCGAGTTTGAAAAAAAAAGTCTAAGCCTAGACCTATAATACGATGTTTTAAGACATCGGGATTGCCGTTATTTCTCTCTCTCTCAATTCGTTTTTTTCTTTCTCTCTCTCTCTTTTTGCATGCTTCGTTTCTCTGTCTCGTATCTCTCATAAGTATTCGTTTGTTATTCTCTCTCGTGTCCATCCTCTACCATTTTTTCTCATCTGTTTACGGATAGTACAACTCACAGTGTTGCCATGGACCGCGTGTCAATGAATTTTATTCTTTCGGGGACAGAGGTGTTGAAACCGTATAGTTGGTCTGCCACTATTAATCTACTGTCCTTTCCTTCCACTACACTGTCCAACTCTGCAAATCTGCCGAGTTTTTCGGAAAATGTTCTGCCGAGTTTTTCGGAAACTAAATGTTCAGACTAATTTTTTCTTTGAAGCAATGTCTGTCAAATACTTTATGTCTTTCGTTTCTCGTCGTTGTTAACGGCCTACGATGTCTCAGATGATTCAAGACGATCATAAAGATAAAGCAAGGGCCTTGTTCATAAGTGGTGTTATTGCAGTTTGCATATAAACAAGAGTATCGCAAACAAAACATCATAAATAACTGTAACTTTAACATTTGTCATCAGCCGGAGAAAGCTACAGGTGTTCTCCAGAGTAATTCTAACATCAGATGAAGTCCCTTTTGCACCTTTTAACATTCTAAGAAAAAATACATACTTCTAGACTCCAGAACTACCGAAGCAGTTCAGCAGATGAGGGAAAGAAAATCACTGAACCATGCAATCAAATGTGAAGGTGAATCTGCAGCACCTCGACAATACATGCCTATGGCAATGCTTTGGTGTGAACACAAACTCTCGCCATACAAAGGGGCTCCTTTGCACAAACAAGGTCAGCCAAGACAGGGGCGCTTGCTGTGCCTCGCATCATGACCGGATACTTTCTATGTTTATCTGAACTGAGATTATTGAAAGAAAAATGACTACCTCCTCTTGAAACCCAACATTTTAGACCCAGCCACATGCTGCAGTTCTCTAATTTAAGGAGCCTGTTCGAATTTTTCTCGCGTCATCATTGCTGTTTTGCCCCTTAACATTACCATCGGCAGGAAATTTTTAGGAATAGTAGCCAATTAATAACTGCTTATTCCTTAACAGTACCAGCATCCTTAATGCTAATTGCACGCATTGCGACTCTTTTTCCACAATAAATCCCATATTCATAACATACAAGTTCCATTCACGTTTGCAAATGTTTGTTCCAATTAATCCCCCTCCCCCTCAAAAAAAAAATCCTTTTTTTGTTACTGCATGGAAGAGAGCAGTCCCACACATCACCTATCTTGGATCAAGAAACACCGCCAACAACACTATGCACTCCCATGATCGTCTGGAAAATTGATTGTTTGGAAAAAAATTTTCATATGCATGGTATTAAATAAATTGTCTGCAACAATGAAATCTTTGAATCAGGCTCACTGCAAGGGCACATAAGTAAGTGTTTTCATTTGAGCAACATGAGTTAAAAAGTAAATGCGAGCGAGAGAGTAAGATTATGAAGTATACGGGGAACCAGGGAGATGGAATAATACTTGTTAAGTGAATGTGAGCAAGCAACAGTAATGTTATGATAGTAAATGGAAACAAAAGATGTAACAATGA
The DNA here is from genome assembly GCF_040412425.1 of Macrobrachium rosenbergii. NCBI lineage: Eukaryota > Metazoa > Arthropoda > Malacostraca > Decapoda > Palaemonidae > Macrobrachium > Macrobrachium rosenbergii. The sequence continues at coordinate 14,838,135 of NC_089795.1, read as the reverse complement.
ATATCAGTATGGATGGTGAATAAATAGCAGCAGCTGATTTGTATAGTTATTTGGCAATATATGTAATGGATGACAGGAACAAGTCAGATTATGTGAAGGAAGGAAGGTAGCCAGATGTATGCAAAAGATATTGAAGAGCAGAGGAGCATATGGACACCAAAGAAAAGTATGAAGGGACTCCTTAGTTCGTGGCTATGGAAGTGGGTATGTTCAAGAAATTAAATAAAGTGAATCTGTTTGGTTAAATGTTTAGGAAGGATTGAAGTGAATAATAGATTATGTAGTGGTGGTTAAATGTTTAGGCTAAGTGAATAATAGATCAGTGATATGAAACAGCATGACAGTATGTGAAGAATGGAATACACTTTGTTGATGAAAAGTGTGGATAAATCATAAGTGATGGGACGAAGAAGGAAGGGAAAGCTAAGAGAGCACAGCACTATTAGAGAGGGAGAGGGATGGAAAAAGAATGGCTAATATTCAGAAGCTAGAGAGTGCACTCAAGAAAGAGGTGACTGTGTTCTGGGGTTCTACATACTACTGGTGAGCTATTTGAATATTCAGTAGTTTAAGAGAAAATTTGCATTTTTTTTCTTCTAGAAGGAAATAAATAACTGTCAAATATCTTTTTTTTTTTAAACCTCTTTCCCCCTTTGGAGAAGATGGAACGACAAAGGAACAGCCAGATCTTTGAAAGGTGAGGCTACTAGCCCCACACCGTTTTCTCGACACTAGCAGATAATGGCCCTTTAACAGCTGGGGCGACTGGTTTGTGGTAAGCCAGGAACAATCTATGGACCTTGTAAATGAAAGCAAAATGCTGCTTCACTCAGCCAAATCTTGGTAAACTGCAGCTTAGAAATATGGCAGTGGGGTTGTCACATCCTTATACAATAAATTCATAAATAAAAAAATATATATAGTAAACATATATAAACTACTGTTGTCAGGCTTAGAAACTGAAAATAGTGACTTTGACCAATGAGCCATAGAGGTATAAGTTGATACCGGCTCTGCTGTACATAAGTCTGTCGAATTCAGATTATTGTACTTACAAGTGATATCAACCCAACTCTAAGATAACTAATTGAATTTTTAAGCCGCAAATTTCATTTAATATCCAGTTCACTATACCTTGGGAACCGCCTTATTATAAGTGATAAGTGCTCCATCACCAGTGGATTTAACCGCTGCCTGCTTTCGGAACAACGAAAATCCCATGACTTTGACCCGTGAGCCATCAAATGAGGTATAAGTTTATACTGACTCTGCTGTAGGATACATGCACCCCTCAAATTCTGGTTTTAGTTTTCTGTTAAAGAAAACTATTGTGCCAGGTTTGTCTGTCTGTATGCACTTATCTGTCTGCACTTTGTTGTCAGCCCTCAGATCTTAAAACCTACTGAGGCTAGAGGGCTGCAAATTGGCATGTTGATCATCCACCCTCCAGTCATCAAACATACCAAATTGCAGCCTTCTAGCCTCAGTAGTTTAATTTTATTTATGGTTAAAGTTTGCCATAATTGTGCTTCTGGCATGGATATACTGTAGGACAGGCCACCACCGAGCAGTGGTTTAAGTTTCATGGGCCGCAGCTCATACAGCATTATACCGACACCACCGAAAGATATACCTATTTTCGGTGGCCTTGATTATAGCGGCTGTACAAAAACTCGATTGCGCCAAAGAAACTTCAGCGCATATTTTACTTGTTTGTATTTAGAATCGATATCAACCCACCTAAGGGTCTATAGCAGAGCCTGGTGGAAAAAAAATGGTCTGTAATAGAGGCTGGTGGAAAAATGGATGAGGAAGTAAAACATTGGATATAAGCAGGCTGGAAAAATCAGAGAGCTGTCTCTGGAGTCCTTTGTGACGAAAGTGCCACTAAGACTAAATGGACAGTTCCATAAGGCAGTGGAACAAGGGAAGGTAAGATTAGGAATATAAGAGAGTCAACAAAGGTGGTTAAAATATCAAAGAAGGTGCAGGAGGGGAGACTGAGATGGTATGGACACCTACTGAGAAGGGAGAAGACCATATTGAAAGGTTTGCTATGGAGATGGAATTGCAGGGTAGAAGATGAGGTAGACCAAGAAAGAAATGGAATGACTATGTGAAGGAGGACTTGACAGAGAAGGGGCATGATGAAGCAGAAGAGCATCACAGAGGTAGAGGGAAGCAGCTCATCCAAAACGGTGAACCTGTATATAAACAGGACTAAACTGAAAAGGAGAATCGATATCAGCCCACCTCCACCATGATAGTTGATTGGTAAGTTTGTAACACGTGCCTAATTGTGAATTTTTGTTGCATACAACGTGACACTGTGTTGTTGATGGCCCCATTCCCCATGCGTATCCAAGCCTTGCTCCTTCTCCTAAGTGTACTTGAACACCACCATCACCTCCTCCAGGAACTTCCTTCAGTACAGCCATTTCGTTTCAACAATAACTACTTGGTCCATCAGTTGAATAAGTGCAATCATATTAGGAAGAAAACATGACCCTAACATGACCTTGCCACCAACCAACTCTTGTTTTGGTAAGATGAGCAGATGCATTGTTGACGAAAAGCAAAGCCTTCACCTGATGTCTAGTAATGCCAGGGTACTGTGTGTGATGATGGACAACCTCCGTACTAAAGTGATTATGGAACCAAATAGAAATGATCTTGGAGGTATACCAAGCCTTTGCCAAATGATACCAAATTACTGGGAGACTATCCATCAACCCACGCAAGGCACATGGTTGCTTTGCATGTCCAACTATGAATGGTTTGCAACAATTCTAGCAGAAGCATTTGCACATAAAGGAGACAAGCATTCCTTGGAAAGCTTTCACTCTGGTAAATTCTTTTCCTTCTCGTCATCCAAAATGCCAGTGGGCACAGAGGATAGAATAGACCAATTTCATCACTGTTATAGATTTGATTTAAAATAAGGCCCTCCTTTTTCATTATAGAGGGATGAATAAATTTGTTTGTATTTAGCATTTCCCAACGTTTTGTGAGAGAGAGAGAGAGAGAGAGAGAGAGAGAGAGAGAGAGAGAGAGAGAGAGAGAGAGAGAGAGAGAGAGAGAGAGAGAGAGTGTAATTGTCGTTAGCAAAAAGTGTCGGTTGCTGGAAGAGGGATGAGGTCGTTAGTTTGTTTATGGTGCTGTCTGTTCGAAAATGTCGAGGAGTTTTTTTCGGTTTGAGTAGAGTCTGATTGAGTTCTGTGCAAGGCGGACATTGATGGTGATTATTGTATGTTTCTTGTGAGTCGTGTGCTTTCCGTTGATGCCACACTGGTTCCTGCATGTGTCTCTTTCCTTTTGCTGTTTTTTTTGGTTGAAAGTCTGTTTTTCCGTTTTGTTTGTGTAATTTTGTTCATCAGGTGTTATGACTGTGGACACCTTCATCCATCTCCCAGCAACCGAGGATCAGAGTGAGTATTGTATGTGGTTATATGTTCTGTGTATCTGTGTTGTGTATTGTTTTGTGTTTTAAATTCTTGCCATAATATTTGGTGCCCAACGTGGGCAGCTGGCAGCTGCAATTGAGATTAGTGGCTAGTGCAGTGTGGGATCGAGGAAATGAAGACGAACTGTGAGGTTGAGAGAGGAGTTATGGCTGGCAAGAGAGGAGAATGGGAGGCTGAGGGGTGAGAAATGAGGAGTTGAGGAGCCGTTGGAGGAGATGGGGGAATAAGTAAGGAGTGCAAAAGAAGAAATGAAAGGGGAGATGAAAAGAGCCGAGGAGAGGAATGGGGGAAGAGAGGATGGATAAAAAGTTGGAGGGAATGATGAAAAGTGTGGAAGAAATGGTGAAAGGTATGTTCAAGGGTGTTGGAGAAGGGCTGTTATGGAAAACCTCTGGAACGCGTAAGGCAAGAGAGAAAGAAAAGGAGAAGAAGTGATGGAAGCGTGAATGATGAAAGTGATGTGGAAATAGGAAGTAAGAAACGAGAGAATGAGAGGCAGGGTAAGAAAAAGGGGAATGAAAAGCAAGGGAAGGAACAGAGGGAAAGCAAGGATAAGTCAGGGGAAGAAAACGGGAAGAAGGGAAAAGGAAAGGAAACTGGTAAGAAGGGCAAGGAAGTGGGAAAGGCAGGAAAGAAGGGAGAGGGTGAAGATACTAGTGATAGTGAGGTGGATGGATAAAAGTGGATAAAAAGAGGAAGAAGAAGAGTGCAATGAGTAAGATGAATGTAAGTAAGTGGAAGTGGACTCTTTGTATTCGAAGAGGGTATGAAAGAATAGAGGAAAGTGAAAGGAAGTGAGAGTGAAAGTGAGAAAGAAGTGAGAAAGGCTATGTATGGAGAGGTACCCTGGTGAAAGGTATACTGAGCATGGAATAGGGATGTATGACTTCTTTAGGGAGTATGAAAGGTTTTAGTCAGGATAAGTATGGGGAAAGTAAGAGAGGCACAGAGTTAGGAGAATATTTAATTTGGGTTTTTGCTTGATATGTATAGGGTTATTATGAGGTGGGGAGATGTTGAGTATGACAAGGTGAAAGCTAGACTAGTTGGAGGCCAGACGATGAAAGCGAGTGTTAAGTAAGAGGAAGAAATGAATTTGATGAGGCAAGAATGAAAAAGCTGGGGAAACCTTGTCGCTGTATGCTTGTAGGCTGAGACGTTGGCAAGGGAAGAAGTTTGGGAATGATGGGATAGGATGAATGTGGAGTTAGTACTAGTTGTTAGGGGACAGTGCCAGATGGAGTTAGAGAATCTGTGAACTTGAAGCGGAAGGAGAAGAAAAGATGGACGAGTGAAAGGTTGACTTGGGGAGAAATTTTTGGAAATTGTGAAGATTATGAGCTTGACAGGGTTATAAAAGAGAGCAGAAGTGTAAGTGTAAGGGCTGGGGTAGATGAGAGAGTGCCAGAGTTTGGAAGCTTTAGGATGCAGTGTTGAGGGGCCCAGTGAGAATGGCCGATAGTGTAATACATAGGAGTGTAAGAGCAAGTAATGTAGAGGTGCCAGTGAGATGAATGGTGGGTCGGTAAGGGAACAAACGGGGTTGGATGTGGGTTAGATAGTAGTGTACAAAGGGTCGGTCAGCGGAAGTCGAGCGAAGTGTTTTAGATGTGGGAAAGGAAGGACATACAAAGAATGAGTAGGTGGGCTTTCAGAGGAGCGTGTTTCGTGTAATCGACATTAGTAAGTGAGTGTAATGCAAAGATAGGGGTTAAATGCTACAGAAAGTGACAGGTGAGTCATTGCTAATGGTCAGAAAGGTACCCGAGTGAATGTAATATGTGGCAACTGTGATAAGAATGGCATTATGAGAATGTGTTCAGAACCGAGAGCGAAGTGTGTCGAGAATTGTGGAATGGAAGGGCATGTATCAAGTGCGAGACGAAAGAGGTGACTATGTGACAGCGGAATCTGGAAACTGAGTGTGAAGGAGGTTCAAATGGGTGGATCCTCTAGGGATGCAAGCAAAGCAGATGCATGTAATGAGGGGGTTGTTGTATGAGGGGGCTTTGCTGAAAGACTGATTTATGCTGAGGTGCAAGTGTTGTAAGGAGTAAGAGATTGATTACGTTAGTAGATACCGTGTAGTATGTCATATTTAAGAATGGATGTGAGAAAATTGAGGAATACGTGAAATTAGGAATTGTCAGGGGAAGTATGAGGGATTGAAATTTAGGTAGCAGTGGTTAAAGAGTGTGAACGGTTAGAAATTGGGGGTGTAGTGATGGATGAAAGTGATTTTGTGTGATTGAGAGTACTAATGGGATAAATATGATATTTTATTGGGATGTGAGTTTTTGAAAAATGCGGGATGGTGGTCCGTCCTATGAATGTGATTAAATTACGTGATGAAAGGGGATGTGCTTGGGGATTTGTATTTAAAGATGGTAGGTTGAAACAAAATTGTGGAAGAGAGTGCCTGTAATTGCGAACAGAGAGGGTAAAGTGCCATGAGATTGGAGTAGTTGTGAGGTGAAAGTGCATACGGATAGTTCTGGATAGCCAATAATGATAGTTGTGAGTATGTAGTTGAGGGTATAGACGTAAATAAATTAGTAATAGGGGCAAATGTGTGTGTATATGATGGGTTTTGAACATGGGAGATCCGAGGTATATATAACGTCACAAGCTGAGTGTCAAAGAAGCGAGTCCGAGGAATAATATGTGAGGAGATTGCGTGGAATATTACGCATACTGTGAATGGATGATGAGGTACGTGAAGGTACGGCAGGTGATGACAGGTGATTTGAAAGGAGTAATGATTTGGACGTATGAGGAGTTAATGAAAGAGTAAAGGTAGATGAAAAATAAGTGATAACGTGAGAAACGATTGAGGAGAATGTTGTGGGATAGGCGAGGTACTGAGTTGTGAGACGAGGATTTTGGGGGGATCAAGCCCAGAATTTAAAAATAGTTCTGGAAGACGACACTTACATCAGCGTCCCTGACATTTTTCTCCGTCTATCAATCGTGAGATAGAGGAGCAGGCAAGAGGAGCTTGAGGAGGGTGGGAGGATTGAAAGGGAGCACGAGCGCCTGAATAATGCCCCCATTGTACCGGTACATAAGCCAGATGGAAGTTTGCGAATGTGTGGACACTGGAAGGTGAATGAAGTAACTGTGAAAAGAGCGATTCGATGAATGTGGGTGTCTGAATGTGTGTACAAGATGAATGGAATGATGTTTACAAAATCAGATCTGCAGGCTATTACCAGATGCCTCTGAGGAAGGGAGCAGGCACACATGGCTCTTTTCTAGTGAGTTCCTGCCACTACCAGTTCCGGCACAGTTTCGACTGGCTAATACACCTGCTGCCTTCCAAAGGGCAATGTATGTGGTTCTGGCTGGGTTTGATTGCGCACAGTAACTGCTTTTATAGATGACATTTTGATTGCGAGTGAGACTGTAGAAGAGAATATGGAACTGCTTGAACGAGTTAGAAAGGTTGAAGAAGTAGGAATAAAAGTAAAACTTGAAAGTGTGCTTGGTTGGCTGGGGAGGTGGAATTCCTAGGCATATGGTGAGTGGAAGAGGGTATGGAAGAGTGATAAGTCTGTGAACAAGGTAAGGGGAATTTCACGTCCCCGACCGTGCGTGAGTTGAAAAGGATTTCTAGGTTTAATTGAGTTTGGAAGGAAGTTTATAAAGATTGTTCAGACTGGAAACCACTTACTGAATGGACGGGGAAGAGAAATTTGAAAAGATTGAAAATGGGATGAGAGCGAATGATCAAGCGTCGAGAGATTGGAAAGAGGAGGCTGCAAAGAGACGTGACGTTGGCTTTCCCGGACTATAGTGAGAATGCGAAAACTAGAACTGTATAATGGATGCAAGTAAATATAGTATGGAGGGATGCTGGTGTTAAATGCAGAAGGCGAATGGGGAAGAAACAACTGGGAGTACTGCGTATGGAGGCGTTTGAAGGCCAGAGTTGAAAGACTCGTGATTGAAAAGGAAATTGGGCTACAGGTTTTGTGTGAAAGCGTGAAAGTATTTTTGTATGGGGTAGATTTTGTGATAATGGACGGACCATCGACCGCTAGTATATATGGTTAAAAAGGAGAGGTAATACAATTATGAGAACGATAGAGGATTTTGAAATGAGTTTAGTTTTAAGGTAGAGTATGTACAAGGTAGACAGAATATAGCGTTGCAGATGCTATGTCGCTGCATGTGGACTGAACGAGATGATAGGGCTAGGTTTAATGGGACCTGGACCAAGTACCTGTAGGATTTGTGGTAAAGCAACAGCATGTAGGGGAGAATCGAGTGTGGAACGTTCAACTGGGGGCTGGAGTAATTTGAAACAAATGGGTTGGATTGACGGAGTACCTGCAAGGCTGAACATACGGAAAAGGTGATGAGGAAATGCCGGAAGGAGGAGTACAAGAGGAAGGAAGTAAATTAGATGAGGAGGAAAAGTTAGTGAAAGTGTTGTTGGTAGTGGCTGAAATATTTAAAATTACAGTACGATTGTTCTTTGGATGGAATAGGCCGGTGGAGTATAAAGGAAGGGTGAATGAAAATGGTACGAATGTAATTTTAAATGTTCAATGTGGAAAGGATAATTGTAGCTGGCTGGTTAAGAAAGGTGAGTGTAAAACAGGGAACAAGGGTAGGGGGCTGAGGATATTCGTTGAAGATGAATGCGATAGGAGGGATGGCTGTGAGGAAGCTAAGCAGGTGAATGTAGCCGTGAGAGCGCATGCATGAAGTTTAAAGGTAAATTAGTAATGAATGTAGTGGTGAATCAGAGTGAATATTGTAGTTTGGTAGATACGATACGTTGTCATAGTGAGCAGCACAGTAGTAGTGAATTGGAAAGCATTGGGATATAAAAAGAAAATCAACGAGTGTAAGGATACATGGTTTGGGACAAGGGAGTGTGTTAGTATGGGAGGAGGTACAATTAAAAATTCAGTTAGGGGGATTTGAAATAATACATAATTTTGTAGTCATGGATGAGAATAATTTATGCCAACATGTTTTTATTAGGAATTGATTTTATGAGGGAATGCATGATATAAGTGTGATGTCAGAGGGAATTTAGAAAGGGCGGCAGGAAATACCCATTAAAGGAGGCGATGTGTCTAAAACTAGTTTTGTAGGTATGGTAGATATTGCAAGGATGAAAACGATTTGTTGAGGAAGAGGAAATTACAGATGCAAAAATCAGTGCATGAGAATAAGTATGTTAAGAGAGGTGTTAGAGGCATAAGAGTAGGAAATTGGCTGTCTGAGTTAGAATTCTATATAAAGGCATAAGAGATTTGTTGTAGCAAAGGTATAGTTTATTTTTTATCAGGAAGGAAATGTGATGGGAAGTGTATGTGCCAGTGTTTTCTGAAGATGCAGCCAGGTATGTGTTTATTAGTGTAATGAGTAGGTTTGCATCTGGGGAAAAATAAAATTAGGAATGCATGAGAGAGAGATTGTAATGTGCCTGGATTGAATAAAATTTGTGCGGATGTCGCGATTACGTGTGCGAACGTCGAAGGGTGGCATCGCGTGGCATGCTGAATCCACCTGTGTTGGGCAATTGCAGATGCAAAGAGTTATTTGAGATGGCTGTGATTGATTGTGTGTCGTTGCCTGTGACTGCTAGGAGGACATGTGGGAAATGGCGTTGTAATGGTAGATCATTTGAGTAAGTTTACATGCAGGTAGCGATTCGGAACAAAAAAGAGTGACTGTAGCGAATGGTGGGCTGTATGATACAATGTGTGTGTGCGCTGACGCGAATTTTGGAGGACAATGGCCTGAATTTGTTGGATGAGTCGGCAAATACAGTGATCAGTATAGAGCATGTGTACTCTACGCCGATATGCCTAGTGCACGATTGGGCGTGGAACTAACGGTGAGAATGCTTGACAGAGATATTACGATGATGAGTGAATGCATAATGATTGGGCTGTAAATGTTGGGCAAGTTGCCAGGGTATACAACGCCACTGCATAAGGGTATTGGTATGTCTCCTAAATATGTATTAAATTTTGAAAAGATAGTGAGACCTAGATTGGGTATATCTGAGAGCATAGGGAGGTATGGGAAGAAGGCACATGAGAGGTCTGGAAAGTTACAAGGTGGGCGAGAAAGTGTTGGAAGAAGCACCGAGAAAGGGCGGTTGGAAATGTACTAAGTGTGTATGGTAGTAAATTTAAGGTCCGTATGAAGGTTGGGGTTTGTCCCAGTGGGCTGAAGTTATGTTGTAGGAAGTATGTGTAGATGGTAGTGTGAGAGAAGATGATCGCATCATAACCAAATTGCGTGGATGGGAAGGGATGTACCGGAATATGTGAGAGAGAATGGGCAGGCAAATGGTTGAAATCGAATGTGGGTGAACCAAGCATGCATGAGAGCTTGTGTATGGAGGATCAGCAATTTGTTTTGATAGAGTATGGTAGGAAACGAAGAAAGGGAAGAACGTGAGTGAACGGAGTGGTCGTAAGTTGTGGATAGGGGTGAGGGCTAAAGTGGGAAATGAGTGATAAAGCGTGTAATACTTGATGAATGGATGTATGATAGAACGTATAGCATATGCGGGTTTGATATAACTGAGTTGACTGAACGTAGGGGTTAGGTGAATGGCTGGAGGTGAGCGAAAGTGTAAGAGTAAGAGAGCTGTAGCAGTACATACGAGTGATTGAAAGTATGAATGAATCGTTGCAAGAATTGGAAAGGTCAATGAGCGAATGGGATGGGTTAGCTGAAGAATTGGGAGGTATTTGGGAACGAGTTAGAGTGGGTATAGGATGAGATTGTGGATGAAATTGAGAGGGTGCAATAGTGAAGAAGATAGCGCGAATCTGAGAGAATGGAGAGAAGATGTGAATTTAAAGTCAAGTTAGAAGAGAGAATGATTCCCAGAATGATTATGCGTTCGCCGAACGCGATCTAGAGGACTCTAGTGAGCATCCGTGGGTGTTGGGCGTAAGGCGATTTGAATGCAGTGAAGGTGTTGGTTGGGAATGCTAAAAGGGGGAGAATTACAGAGGGATGAATAAACTTGTTTGTATTTAGCATTTCCCAACGTTTTGTGAGAGAGAGAGAGAGAGAGAGAGAGAGAGAGAGTGTAATTGTCGTTAGTGTGTGCTTCGGTTGTTGGAAGAGGGATGAGGTCGTTAGTTTGTTTACGGTGCTGTCTGTCTGTGCAAATGTCGAGGGAGTTTTTTCGGTTTTGGAGGGAGTCTTGAGCTGATGCCCTGTGCGCGGACATTGATGGTGGATTATTGTATGCTCTGTGAGTCGTGTGCCTGGATGTCATTGTTGTCGCATGTGCCTTCTTTTTGCTCGTTTTTTTGCTGAAAGTCTGTTTTTCTGTTTTGTTTGTGTAATTTGTCTACTGTGTTGGCGACAGTGGACACCTTCATCCATCTCCAGCAAACTGAGGATCAGAGTGAGTATTGTATGTGGTTATATGTTCTGTGTATGTGTTGTGTATTGTTTTTGTGTTTTTTAAATTCCGCCACATCATCAAGTCTTTCAACATCTGCCGAAATTTTTCCATCCCCCCTTGGAAGCATCCACAGCTTTGCCATGACTCTCCTTGTTGGAAAGCACATATCTCGAACCAAAACAGCCAACCCCGGATGCCTTACAGTCAGCAACCCCATGCAGACCTATGAACTTTGTGTCTGCACACTTCAATTCAGCACCATGCACATGCATGCCAGCCGCCCTTTGCTTACAAAACCAGATCAAGGTCTACTGTTCAAGTTCCTTAGGGCAAGGCTTAACCATGACCTTGCGGGCCTGACTTCTGAAGTCTTCTTCCCAAAGTCCACTGCATACTTCTTCAGCATGTCTTTAGCAGCCTTGATGTCCAGGGTAGAATGTGCGATACCATACTCCACCATGATGTGTGCAACAACCACCTGGCCTAGAGTCTTGACGATTTCTGGCCTTTTTTGAGGGTACACATCTTCTGGCCTTCTTAGGTGGTGTGGCCATACGCAAAATACACGGCACCTGCAATACTGCAGGGTTTGCAACAAGAGCACTTGCTGAAAAGAAAGCATCACTACATGTGAACACTTAACAATTGTTCAGAAAGCAAACGAAGTGCATTGGTGTTCTTCAAATGCAGCCAGTTAGAGAAGGAGACTTTCATGATATAATGCACATCTCTATCGGCCGTTCAAAAGGAAAAACATAATGGCGTATCAGTTTTCACCAACAGGGCGTAAATTTACAAAATAACACGAGTGCTCGCCACCCACGCACCTTCCTCAATACTGGTGAGGTACCTGTCTCAGCCAATTAAAAGCAACACACAAAATGACGCGTGATGACGAGTCAAAAGACGCAGTGCGTTTTAAGCTAATGAGTAACAAAAGCTTTACCCCAAAACTCTTTCCCCGGTCCAACGCCTGGATGTATTAATCCGTATCCTGATTAATACATCCAAAGCCCTGCTGGATATGATGAAAAAAAAAAAACACTCTATGGGTGAAAAACGGAAACACCACATCCTTACCCTCCCTCTTGTCAAAACTGAATAACCACATACAATAAGTAGGCTTATATAAAACAACCAACACAATAAACTGAAAATGAATGCTAAACCATTAGTTATTACAATACCTTTTTCCATATTTGTAACAAGATATGATGTTTATATAAAACAACACACAATGGTAGGCACTGTACATATGGCGCACTACCGTATTGTATATTATTTTTGTGAAACAAGGTTTGTATTTTCTTTCCTATTTTGTATTGTAAAAATAGTAATGTCTACACAGAATAAAAATAAAAATAAAAGCTAAACAACAACACAGAACTTTACTTTTCTTTCTTACACCACACAGTACAGTCAGTATAGTGCACATACAGTACACTACCATGTAACACAGTTCCTATTTTGTGTACACACAATAAAAATACACTTAAAAAATGAAATAAAAACTTTTTCTCTTCCACTTACCTGCGCGCGGTGCTCAAGGTTGTTGAGAGGCAGTAGAGACATCAGATTCCTGGCTGAACGAACCATGCGTGTCAACAAAGGGTGCCAGTCAACAAAGGGTGCCAAAATGCTGGCAAAAAAATAAAATATCCTGATTCTGTATTTGGCATTGCAGCACGAGTGGCGAAAAAGAATATTTTGTGCAAATAACAACAGAGAAACATACAGCACACACAACTTGCTCATACATCTTTGGTTGGTGTTCACATTCTTACAGAAGCTTTCATTTATAAATAAAACTGGATTCAGTAATACTTCCTTCCAGTATCTTTTTAGCACCTGCCCAATTGGCAGATGACTTTTTTACTAACATGAACGAAAATTACACTGGTCTCCTATGCATTCTACACTGTTCTCTCTCTTTCCCGGTGATTAAAAAAAATAATTTGTCAAATGACTGATATGGGATTCAATACAAACGTCCTTGACTATTATTGGGAGGGTTCATTATAGGTGCTTGTTTCATAGTATTACTGTTCTGGTATGCTACATAAACTCTGAAGTTCTTAAGATGGGGAATATCTTTGAAACTGTTATTATAATATCGTAGTATGAGCAAGTTTTGTGTTCTCTATTTGTCTTTTTTTTGTAACTCTTGTTGCAATGTCCAGTAGAAAACCCAGATATTTTAATTTCTTGCCTGTATTCCCAATCACATGGACATGAAAACTGATTTGCCTATGTGCATTTTTATTTTATACAAAGCAAAAAAGTAAAGAAATCAGCTTTCTAATCCATGTTTTAGTGAGCATTACAAATATGTAGCCTCAAATAAATTGTCAATGACATATATGTAAAGAATGTAGGGAATAAAAAATTAAAATATCCGAATTCTGTATTAGAAGTTGTACGAAGAGCAGCATAAAACTTCTCATGCCTATACTAGAGGGAAACATAAAACACAACCCTGCTCTTTACTACCATATAATAACATAATTTCAAAGATATCCTCTACTTCCTTCCAAAGTTTAGATTCATGTAGCATTTAAGAAAAACAATGCACTGATAAAACACCACTTATTAAGAACTGGCCTGACAGTACAGAGGGTTGCATACATGTAACCCCTGAATATCATGTGAGAATTTTTTATATTTTAAATTGGAAATTCACTGGTAAAATGAATAAAACAGCATTAAAATGTGTAAGATATGTACAGAACGTAGCAACTTTTGCTTATGGTAATTCAAATCATGTCATCTGTTGGGCAATGCTGTAAAGATATTCATTCCCATAATATACTGGAAAGAAATATTACTGAATCCAGTTTTATATAAGAAAGTCTGTTTAAGAATATGAATAACAGCCAAGAATGTAAAAAACTTGATCCACTGATTTCGAAAGTAATACGTATAAAATGTAGTATATACAGCTTTTAAAGAAAGTAATTACCTATGCCTAACAGCAAAGTTGTGAGCCACCTGCATGGAAAAACACTCAAGTATTTTTTCAACCATTAATATGCTCATTTGTACAGTCACCCTAGCATATACAATGTAAATTTATACCACACTGCATTAGTCCTCTAGAAGATGTAAAAAAAAAAAAACAGACAAAACTGGTCATGATTTATAGCCTGTGGTACACCAGCATACATACACACAGATCTTTCAACCTGGAAGGGGGTAGCTTCAGAGGGCATTAATCCTCTGGACGTCAGCATGTGTTCTGGAATGTGGTTCTTAGTCCTATGCCCTGACTGCATCCCACAACAGTCACTTGCCCATCAGGCAGATAATTCACTGCTATGGTTAATGGAGGCAAATATGATTTCCAGGAAACAGACACCAACTCATAAATATTTGTATTATCACCTTTACAGTCACCTTGGTTTGTTTTGGATGCCCTCCTATCAGCTATCATTTTGTGGATTAGTAGAGATACGTATAAAAATATAATAATAGCATTTCTCTTATTTTATATTATTAGCTATGAAGCAGATCCTCCATTTTCATTTTTTGAAGTTATTTCTGCAGTCAAGTTATCCCTTTAAGTTGAGGTTTAGTAACAATGAAGACAACCCTCGAGCTAACTGTATTTTATTTCCAGATATTTTTTCCAGCACACCAACCACAGATGAAATGTCAAAGGATACAGCAATCTCTGGTGACAGCGCTTTCGAGGCTTTCTTTGGCAAAGGATTGTTCTCCTCATCTCTCAGTCAGCCATTCACCATTGACTTTCCTAGCTTTCCTGAATTTCCTCGTCTTCCAGATTTTCCTCGTTTCCCTGAATTTCCCAGTTTCCCAGCTATGCCTGATTTTGATGATATCTTTGAGAACTCCACAGACAAGATACAATTCACAAATGGCACCAGCTATGAAGTAAGCCAGACAGTCAGTAAGGGTAACAATGGAAGTTACTTTTACTCCAAAGTCATCGTCAGCATCTCTCCTGATGATAAGCAAGGTTCCAAGGAGGAGACCATTGCCCCTACAACTACCACTCAAGGAAGCACACCTCCCTCTGGTCCCCCTGAAGTAACGAGAGAGACACCAGCGGTACCAATGGCAACCGCAACGCCACTGGAAATTGACACCGCATCCAATGAAATAGAAGACTCCCCATAAAAAAAATGCCTTCTGATGTTTTGCAGAGGTGATTCAAGTCATAATTTGAAAAATCACAATAACACTTCTATTCCTTCCTGTAAAGAACTTCCATCAGTAACAATATTAATGTGGCTTGTTATCCTTTAAATTATCACTGTGAAAACAGCAAACAATAAATGTTTCCAACCCCATTTTCATATCCCCAGATATTTGTAAAAAGATTAGGAAAAGTGATATAAAGGAAATGAATATGAAGTAAATTGTGTCAGAGAGAATAAATATACTTAGGTTTTTATTGTGAAGCAGGCCTTCAGAAACAGTCAGAGAATCAAATCCTGTCACTATTATTGGGGTTGCATTTACTCCCAATGTACCCATTTGCTTGAACCTTTCAAACAAAATTTCATGGCAGTCTCATTCATAATCTCTTTGGCAATAAACAGAAAGCCTAGCTTTACAATGTAACTCCACCCCACCCCTTTTGCAAATAGTGGCCATAAATGAAGGAAACCCTACTGAACTCTCATATGAGCAGCTTTTTCCTAGACCTATTCATAAAAACAAACTGAAGATAGAAAAATCGGGCCATTGTAAGAGGTGTGACACTATCATGAAAATTTGTCTAAAAGACGTAAATTACCTGAAAAAAGTGTTTTCCCTCACATTTCTTTTAATTAAAATAAGTCAGAATCAAGGTTCAATTCAATGTTTTCAGAATTAAAAAAAAAATATAAAAGCCATTCACTAAAAAATGATAACTGTTCATAAAAAAACAGCAAAAGACAAGACAATCAGAAAAGTAAGACTGAATTTGAATTTAACGTCATCTTCAGTAACTACAGCATAGTTCTTTAGAAATTTCCAAAACTGTTAGATTGCCCTGTTTTGCATCATCCTTCTCCTCAACTTCCCTTCTATGGCCATAATAATAAAATGATAATAATGGTAGTTCCTTATACTCAGTGTAATGAATAACTGAAGGATATTGGGTGAAAAAAAAAATTTTTGAAAACACATCCCTACCTTCTATCTTGTTGACAAATATAAAAAAAATCAGTTGTACAGCCTCACTGAGATTTGAGTAGATACATTCAAAAGTGGAATACTAAGGAATACTAATTAATGTAGGAAATTCTGCAATTTAAGCCCCGCAATATGAAGGAAATTCAGTCGGCAGGTGGTTCGTACATAGCTAAAATTGATATGCTGATCCACACAAGTTACAAACAATGAATTATTTTTTAATTGTAATATCTGTTGCTTTTGATTATTTTTACTTCAATAAACTGCAAGTTAAAGGCACAACTTTTCTTTATGAAATGGACACTCTTTTGATTGTATTATTGTCTTCTCTATATTTTTTCCAGGTCTTCCTTTATTTTCGGAAACTTCATACATTTTCTTAGCGTTAGTGAAGCCACTTTTTGTATCGTAATTTTATACATTATTGCTAGAGCTATTTACCTAAAACCAACGTTAACGTGCTCCAAATTTACTTGTCATTCAGAGGAAAGCAAAATCAGATGGATATACAACATTTTTTCAATGAATAATTCACAAATATTCAGTATATGCTAAGCATACTGGCACTCAGCGCAAAACACCTATGTGAAATATGTCACGTATATTTACATAACGCATACATTAGCATTGGTTGTATATATATTTTTTTTTATATATGCATATATATAATAAAATACTGTATAGTATATATATATATATATATATATATATATATATATATATATATATATATATATATATATATATATATATATATATATATATATATATATATATATATATATATATATATACAGTCGACTTCATATTATCAGGGGTTAAGGACCAGAAACACTGCAAATAACGAATATCTGCGATATATTGGAACCCCACCCCCTAAAAAAGCTTACATGTAAATGCCTATTTTCAGTCAATCAGCATCAAGGAAAGCTGGTACCCTGTTGTGTGATTAGCTCCTTCCAACCCCTCCAGCCAATAGCTGTCGTCATGGGGAGAGAGAGAGAGAGAACTGAGTACAGTATACCTTAAACTAAAATGCTTATAACTGCCTATTTTAATAGTTCAAACAAAAATATAGTTTAAACTATCATCCTAAAACACTTGAATATCATTTCAAAGTCATCTTAAAACATTACCCTTAAAAATATATGGCTCACAGCTACGTGTGAAAACTAATGAAGTTACCCCTAAGAGAGAGAGAGAGAGAGAGAGAGAACAAAAATATTTATGCACATTAAAAATATTTAATACACTAGTGACAGTATGTGCACAAAGGTAAAGATTAATTCACAAAACTAGGTTATAATATACAGTATTCATCAGTAAACATTCACTGCTAAGGGACGACCTAGATATATATCAAGCACACCTCCCGACCGGGAAAACTGTAAGGTTGGCTTTTAAGAAAAAAACAAATCAATGGAAAGAGGAAGATATGCAAATGCACATGGTGTAAGAAAACAAATTCTAAAAATTTTTCCCTACCTTCCACGGGAAGTTAAAAGTGACTATTTACAACCCTATGCAGGGCCTCTTTTACACGACTCTCGTAAAAATATGTTAATTTTACCAAGTTATGCATGTTTTTCTAATAATTTATTCTATTTTATTTTGTAAAATTTTAATTACAGCTCACACAATATCATAACAAATAAGAACTAAAATCAGTGACAAAATCTGAGTATATTTGTTGTAAAATATTTATGAGGTTTACTGAGATAGGGAGATGCAGTAACTTTTTGTGAGGTATACATGTTTTTTCTAATATTTCCTTGCAAAATTGCATTTATAGCTGACTTACTATCATAAAAGATGAGAACTAAAACCAACAGCATTCCCTGGGTATATTTATGAGTAAATAAATAAAAAGACGTCCTGGAGCTGCAGAGAGGCAGTACATCTAAGTTAGAAATCTCAAGGCATACTGATCGTTGTCTCTCCTGTGCTGAGCTGTTGTAGTTGCCGTAAGTCATTTATGGCCCACTGAAGTGCTATGAACATTTTGTCCCGCTAAATTCATCCAAACCGAATGAAGCGTAGTATTAATACTTATATGGGTTATCCCATCCATTACTCAAAACCTGTTATATATACTGTACTCACAGAATGATTCCCATCCATTGAGGGTTAAACTAAAATCAATCATAAACAAGTAAAAAATGCCTCAAAGTTTCTTCAGCACAATTGAGTTTTCTGTAAAGTTTATAATGCTGTATGAGCCGTGGCCCATGAAGCTTTCAGCCACGGCCCGGTGGTGGCCTGTCCTATAGCGTTGCCAGACACACAATTATGGGTAACTTTAACCTTAAATAAAATAAAAACCACTTAGCCTAGAGGGCTGCATTTTGGTATGTTTGATGATTGGAGGATGGATGATCAACATACCAATTTGCAGCCCTCTAGCCTCAGTAGTTTTTTTAAACTCTGAGGGCGGACAGAAAAAGTGCAGACAGACGGACAAAGCCGTCACACAATTTTCTTTACAGAAAACCAAAAGAGGGTAAACTCTCATTCCACGAGTATCCTTTGGCATATATATATATATATATATATATATATATATATATATATATATATATATATATATATATATATATATATATATATATATATATATATATATATATATATTATATATATATATATATTATATATATATATATATATATATATATATATATATATATATATATATATATATATATATATATATATATATATATATATATATATAGAGAGAGAGAGAGAGAGAGAGAGAGAGAGAGAGAGAGAGAGAGAGAGAGAGAGAGAGAGAGAGGCTGAACTGGGTTGTTTACGTAAGTTAAACAATTAAAAATGTCGGAACGATAGATTTTTATACATATTACTATGATAATAGATCAATATAATACTACAGTAACATATATACACACACACACATATATATATATATATATATATATATATATATATATATATATATATATATATATATATATATATATATATATATATATATATATACATATATACATATACATTATATATATATATATATATATATATATATATATATATATATATATATATACATATATATATATATATATATATATATATATATATATATATATATATATATATATATATATATATACACACACACACATATTTGTATATATATATATATATATATATATATATATATATATATATATATATATATATATGTATGTGTGTGTGTGTGTGTGTGTGTGTGTATATATACATTGTATTATTATATTGATCTATTATCAATATAATATATATATATATATATATATATATATATATATATATATATATATATATATATATCTTTGTCAACCCCTCTCCCTTTCTATCTGTCTATCTACCTGTCTATTCATCTCTCACATTCTATGAGTATCCTTTGGCATAGAGAGAGAGAGCGAGCGACTCTCTGCCCAGGGGCTAAATCTTTCACAGTAGTCAATATGTGAAGATGATTGACAGTTAGGCCTTCATTCCTCCTCCTAACTTGGAGACAGTAAGAAAAAATTCAGGAAAACAATTATCGAGCTAAAATCTTACCTAAATTACTATATTTTCCTTAATGAATTGATACTTTGCTGTTTACATTAATATTAATATTTGAAAATTAGTAAATCATTTATTTATCATACAAAACAAATAAACATGCATGTTACATATGCATAAAAATTCTCTCTCTTATCTCAGTGAGAGAGAGAGAGAGAGAGAGAGAGAGAGAGAGAGAGAGAGAGAGAGAGAGAGAGAGAGAGAGAACTCATACATTACTACCAGTACATACAAAAGCATCGAGCTACAAGCTATGTGTTTGGCTACTTCCAACCCCTTCAGCCAATAGCATGTTGTCACAATAGCATGTTGTCACAGAGAGAGAGAGAGAGAGAGAGAGAGAGAGAGAGAGAGAGAGAGAGAGAGAGAGAGAGAGAGAGAGAGAGGGTGAACATTGTTTTTTTATACAGTACATATTACAATGACAATAGATCGATATTGAGGGATTTTACTTAGACATTTGATTGACATTTTGCTGTTTTTACATTAATATTAATATCTGAAAACTAGTAAATAATTTTTTTATCAAACAACATCTATTCAGTCATGAAAATAACCTGAAAGTACAGTAATTAGAGAATATTGCTCTATGAAAAAATCAGCGACTTGCCAAATTTTCTGCAATGCATTGAAAAATACGTTCCACAGAAAAATCCGTGAACAACTGAAGCTGTGAATATATATACTGTACATATATATAATATATATATACTAAGTGAACAACCGCGCAGCTGCCTGGGAAAACTCTGAATGACAACTGATAAACTCACTCTCTCTCCAAGTCTCCCTCATTCCTTCCGTCTTTCTCCTCCCTAACACCCCCTCTAATCTCTCTCTCACTCACTCACTCTCTCTCTCTCTTCAACTCTCCCTCACTCTTTCTTTCTCCTCCCTAACACCCCCTCTACTCTCTCTCTCTTTCTCCTCCCTAACACCCCCTCTACTCACTTCCTCTCCCTCTCTCTCCCCACCACCCCCTCTACTCTCTCTCTCTCTCTCTCCCTTCCTCTTAAGACAGTGGTTTCAATTGCATTGCCCAGCATTTTTAACATTTTATATTTCACCCCTTCTCACCCCTCATTCCTGTCGGGGCTCAACTTGGACTTAAAGGGTGTTGGGAGTGTCACTATTCATCTCAGCGACCTTGAAAACTATGAATTAAGACACTAATATCTATAATTTTTGACATTTTATTTTTCACACCTCTTCATATTGGGGCTGAACTTGGACTTAAGGGCATCAGGAGTGCCACTATTCATCTCAGCGACCTAGAACACTAAGGATTATTTTTACATGTCACCCCCTTCCCACCCCCACCCACTTTGATGCATACAGTGATGTCTCACCCCCACAGTATTCTTTTTCACATTGTAAGTCATATGTATACAGAAATGAGGTATGATAAACCCATAGAGTTTATTTAGTTACTAAGTCTAAGGGCAGAACCAGCCCCATTTCAGGGAAGCCCTTCCCACCCCTACCCCCTCTGCTGCTAGTGATGTCTTACTCCCACAGTATTCTATTCTAGATAATAAGTCATATGTATACAAGGTTTGGGTGAAATTGCTCAATGCATTTCAGAGTTATGCTGGAACACACGCACACACACATACATATACATCCACTTTTATGTATATATATATATATATATATATATATATATATATATATATATATATATATATATATATATATATACAGTATATATATATGAATGTGAATTCATGCACACATTCATTTATACATCCGTATCTGATATAGAGTAATCTCTCAATTATCCAGATCACCATATTTTGGAACTGGACATTTTCCAGTATAGCCGGACCAGGACCAGGACCAAGGCCCCACAGATATATATATATATTTAAAGGACACATATATGCATTTCATAGCTTTAATGCTTTAAGATGTTATCGTGGAAGATTCGGTGTAAGAGCGAACTAGGGCGAGAGGTTTGATGCAAGATTGCTGAAACAGTGCATATTTTGATTCCTCAGCTCTTTGCGCGAGAAGCTCAGCAATATTGGAGATCAGGTGATCTCCGAAGCATTATGTATATTCGTGAGTACGTGCGTTACTTTGATCTAGATTATGCCAAAATCTGCCCTAAAAGTGAGTTTGATCGTTCATTAACGTGATAGAACTGCAGTTGTCCAGTCATAGCTTTGGAGTGGTTCCAGGCTTTGAAAATCGGCAGATAAGGTAGAGTCTCAAATCTCTGTTTTTATGGGAGAAAATTGAACTTGTGATTTTTACCATGACTTTCTGATCATTATGTACTTGTGAACTGGTGTGGGAAATTTAATATGGATATTCATACCTCTTTTATATTATTATTTTATGTTACGTTTGCCATATCTTGGTTAAGCATTTTACACTTTCCATTATTGTGTTTTGTATTTCATATATTTTTGGGAGTTTTCTATCATGTTTAATTCTTTCGACAGATGTCTGTGGACTTGTGGTAGACTGTTTTTTTGGACATGACTTTTGGTTATTGATTTGGGAGTATGTGTGATTTTGGGGATTTCCAGGCTATTAGCCATAATGAGACTTCTTTAGTCAGAAGTGGTTTGCAGTTTAGAGTTTAATTATATGACTCGATAATTCATTTATTATGCATTTTAATTTTTGCTTTGTTTTATTCATTTCTTGTTGGGTTATTTGAATAATAAACCTATTTTTGTAGGAACGATTGTGTTTCTTTAAATAGTCCATTTAATTACTTGTGAGAATGAGAGAGGTCGGGTGGATGAGCTTCGGAAAACGATGAGAGAGAGAGAGAGAGAGAGAGAGGGATTCGGGCTGAGAGAGAGAGAGAGAGAGAGAGAGAGAGAGAGAGAGAGAGAGAGAGAGAGAGAGAGAGAGAGAGAGAGAGAGAGAGAGAGGAAAAAATGCGAGGAATCATGGGTTGAACCTTTACGTCTTTTTCCTGAAGTAGATCGCTAAGATCACGCTATGTACACTTCAAAAAAAAAAAGTGTTGATTCTGTTCCTGTAACATATATATATATATATATATATATATATATATATATATATATATATATATATATATATATATATATATATATATATATATATATATATATATATATATATATATATAATTTTTTAAAAATTTGTAAGAACTGCTTTCTGATGGTTGGCAAAGCTGCGTGCCCTCAGGAAATTGCTGGTAACACTGCCTGCACTCATAAACAGACTGAGAAAGGATTTGGGGGTGGGGGAGGCCTGGAGAAGTTTCCAGGGTTGGGGGAGGGGTCGGGTGGCTGGGCACCATGGGAGAGGAGGGGCATTAAGGCTGTGAATAGGAACTCATTCAGAGAAGGGCTTGTTTTGGAAGGTGGCTGGACCTGGAGAGCAGTTTCTATGGCTGGGACGGGGTGTGGATGCAGTATTAGTTAGGTGAAGAAGGCTAGGCGGATGTCTGATTTACTAGAGCTTGTTTTGTTTCATGTTTTTACATGTATGATTTTTCCACATTTTATTAAAGAATATGTACAGTACACTACTGTACTATAACTTGTACTGAAATACATGAAGCACAAAGAAAAAAACAAGATATGAGAGAGAGAGAGAGAGAGAGAGAGAGAGAGAGAGAGAGAGAGAGAGAGAGAGAGAGAGAGCAACAACTGAGATATCACTTACACTGAAGCTCAAAAAACACACACTCCTTCCCTTTATTTTATTTTTATTTTTTGCTGTTCTCATTTTTACTCTTATTGTATTTTCTAATTTTTCATTTTTAAAACCCAAAAGATAAACGCAATCATGTGCATAGGGTATGTATGTATGCACATACCCCTTTGCTTTGGCTAGTGATAAGACTTAAGGTACATAAGGTATATATATATAGAAAAATGTGTTACCCACATCTAAAAATTCCATTTTAAATATCTTTAGAGATGAAATATCAACAGCGATAAAATATTCTTTTGTGCACTATTGCTTGATTTACTGTTTGGTATTTCATTAAAAGTTTAGTTGACTCCAAGTATGATTATCTGTGATGATGTAGCTAACGAAATTGAACATGCTATCCTGTCGAGCCAAAGAAGGTATGAAAAATCCAATGATTTTCATACAAATCCTGAGATACTGGAAGGTTGTGTAAGGTTGTATGTCACTGAGACTGAGTAACAATGCAAAATTTCAAGTCCATCAGACAAAGAGAACAGGTAAAAAATTGAGTTACAAGATTTGACCCAGACAAACAAACAAACAGACAAAAAAGCAAGCTAAATGAAAGCATATAAAAAATCTAGTGTTCAAGTGCAACTCTGCATCCTTCCTCACCTAACCTTGCCAGTACCACATAACTGTAAACACTCAATGTTGCTGTCACCTTCTCAACATACTGTCTGCATTCGTTTGTGTGTGTTTTTTTATCAAGCAAAGCAAAAAAGAAACACAAACAAACATACATATATATACAGTATATATATGTTACACATACATACTGTATACTGTATGTATATGTATGTATGTATATGGAAATTGGTGCCCCAACCCCGCTGAAATTTTTCTGGATCCACTAGTGTGGACCCACACACCATCCATCTTACCTGGCTGGCTGATCTCCTCACAACGAGCATCTTCCCGACATATGTGCAAAGCACACACATACAAGATACACAGCAGATGCCACACATCCTTTGTACATATATTATCATTCATATTAATGTTATGTTAAATGTATCATTCTTAGTACAAGCACTACAATGTCAGCTTTCCGGCTATATGTATCATAACTTCATTCATGTCTTGTATATTGACTTATGTACATCTGTCCATCCTCCAACAAACAGTTGATTGTATTCTGACCTCTGTTTTGTTCGCCTCCTGTCAGGCACTACATTTCCACTCGCAAGAGCTACTGACCTGTCTGTTTGTTGTTTGAATAAATGAGTAAGTTTCGAATGCTGCCTCTTACTCGCACACACCTCTGCACATTGGTGACCATTGAGATGACTGCACAACCAGCCACAATGATGACAGCCTCTCCTATGACACTGTCACTGCCACCTCCATACGCCTGCTGTCTATTTCTTCTTTTGTTATGAAGCAAAGAATGCAGCACAAAGCCGAACATCACATTTCTGACATTCTAGTAGAGAGTCCTGTGTTCATGTCCAGCAACACATATTCTCAGCTTACCTTTGGGCAATTTATGCAACTCATGAATGTCTTCAGGAATTGTAAACTCATGAGAAGGCAGCTCAATTCAAGCATCCCTGCTTGCAGCAATCTCTGCATTGCTTCTCCTTTTGTGCAACTGCCTTTAAGGTCTATACTAGTCCTCAATCAAGAGCCTAATTATTGAAAGCATGAAGTGTTTTCATGACACTGTTTGCTGTCAGCTTGTGTGCTTTATGTATAGTATGTAACTGGTTAGAACAGTAGTTCCAAAAAAAGCAAAGGCGACCTTTGTTATCCATTTGACTGTATGCCTTTCAGTCATGTACTTACACAGTTTAGAGTCTTCAAAGTTGATGGCCCCCTTGCATTTATTATAATAATGACAACAATGGGTTTCTTTACCATCTTCCCCCTGCTATTTGCGTAATCAGAATAACCTCCTTTTGTTTTTAGTTGTAAGAAAGCAACGCACAAAAGAGGTCCCTTTTTTCACTAACATACTTTTTGATTAGTCATTGACTGATTGGCTACTAAATCTGGGGTCACAAAATATAGGTAGGTTATTGACGCTGTAATAAAATTAAGGAACTAAAAAGATAAATCAATAAATAAATGACTAAAATTTAAAACGAGTTTCATAGAAGAGGCATCTAAAAATGAACAAATAAAAAACCACACTGAGCAGGTAACAAATAGTCACCACGTTCCAAGTACAGTACCACACTTATGTGGATTCAGCATTTATTCCATGATCTCACACAGACATGATGTCAGTGCAATGGGACGGTAATTCTCTGTCATGAAAGGGTCTCTCCCTGGTTTCACAAATGTCAGTAATATTAACATCAACCATAGCTTTGGGAAGATGTATTCTCAAAAAATTCTATTAATAAGGCTTAATATGAAAAATCTGGTATGTTTGGGGTAAGTTCATTGAATATGTTACAGTCGAACCCCGCCTATTTGCAGTTCTGGATTTGCAGCTTCACCTATTCGTGCATTTTTCCGTGGAACGTATATCCAAATTATTCGTGGTAAATTTGCCTATTCGCTGAATTTTTCATAGAAATATTCACCAATTGCTGTATTTTCGTATTATTTTGACTAAATACATTTTTCAGAATAAACTATTAAAAGACGGGTAAAAGAGTTTTTGGAGGGATGACAAGTACTGTATTCGCAGATTTTAGCTACTGTATTCGCAGGGGGTTGTGGTACCTATCACCCCATAAATCCGGAGGTCGACTGTATATCATCTGGTCCAGGAGCTCATTCACTACATTTACTTAAGGCTGATTCAAATTCCCTCACAGTAAAAGGTGTAAGAGACCGCATCGCGCCGATCGCGGTCTCTTTCGAGCACACGTGTGTGTGCGTCATCCATCGGAAGGACCAACACAAAAGCAAGAGTATCCCGTTTTCTCTCTCTCAAGGAACGCAACTTCTACCGTACAATATTTCCGTCTGTTTTCTCCCTAACCATTGTTGTCTCGATTTATGTACAATCACCACTACTTGCATTGCCATGCAAGCATTCTAATCATGTACTTATAATGTTCCACCGAATCTTCTGAATCAAACTGTATGTATGTTTCTGTTTGTGAAGACGCCAAACGTCTCGCCATTTCACATATACAGGCAGTCCCGGTTTACATTTCACATATATTATGCTACTGCATTGTATTGGCAGAATAATCATAATTTGAAGGTTTTTGTAAAACTCAATAATAATGCAGTTTACATCGTTTTCAATGCACCCAGAGCATTAAAAGTCTTTTCTTATGATTTTTGACATTTTGACGATGTTCCGGCTTCGACGATTTTATGTGGAACCCCGTTTCCTGGGACCCTTTCCATTGATTGTATTCATTAATCTTCTCGAATCTCATGCAATTGGCCATATGTGGAATTTCCTGGCCTTTCCATTGATGTATGTTTTATCACTGTATTTGGACTATGTCTCTCAAAATCGCCATCTGTTTGTCTGCCGACAAACACTGATGTCCGAAACATTACCTCTGTTTTGCCCAGTCTGTATGTAGATACTACTTTGCGGCTCGCACCAGCCAATAACAACTTCGAAGATTCTGTACATTCATTCAGTAGGAACCACCAATAAACCAGACAACACCCAGCCAGTATGTCACTCCATACCATCCTTACACTGGTGACCCCAGAGTGACCCGAAGGAGCTGATGGTAGACATCCGACCCATGATGACGACCCAAGTGCCAACGAAATCCTTCACCGCCTCCTTGGCTCAGCCTCCCGTCGTTCCCGAGTCTTCAATAGATGTCTGACCCTCTGAGATGACCCACCCCACCACCGGAGCCCTGGACACCTCCTCCAGGAAGTCTGACGCCGCCCCCAAACTTGTACTGGACGAGCTGACCAATGAAGGACCAGCCAAAGTCATCCTTCAGCCTGCTGCCATTCCCCTCGAGCTGGCTACCGAAAGATCAGCCGACGTCATCCTTCAGCCTTCTGCAGTCCCCCTCGAGCTGGCTACCGAAGTATCAGCCTACGTCAACCTTCAACCCGCTACTGTACCGTCCTCCTTGAGTTCCTGCCGGCCAGTGCTGCCCTTCAGCCTCCTACCCGCCCCAAGCCCAAGCCCTTCGTGCCCATTCCAATTGTCAGCAAGACGATTTTCGCATCAACGCCTTGCTTTGGGGGGGAGTATTGTCAGAGACCTCATCGTGCCGATCGCGGTCTCTTTCGAGCACACGTGTGTGCGTCATCCATCGGAGGGACCAAGACAAAAACAAGAATATCCCGTTTTCTCTCTCTCAAGGAACGCAACTTCTACCATACAATATTTCCGTCTGTTTCTCCCTAACCATTGTTGTCTTGATTTATGTACAATCACCACTACTTGCATTGCCATGCAAGCATTCTAATCATGTACAGTACTCATAATGTTCCACCGAATCTTCTGTATCAAACTGTATGTATGATTCTGTTTGTGAAGACACCAAACGTCTCGCCATTTCACATATATTAAGTACTGCATTATACTCATTAATCTGTCTCAAATCTCATGCAATTGGCCATATGTGGAATTTCCTGGCCTTTCCATTGATATATGTTTAATCACTGTACGTTTATTATGTCTCTCACAATCACCATCTGTTTGTCTGCCGACAAACACAGATGTCCGAAACATTACCTCTGTTTTGCCCTGTCTGTGTGTAGATACTACTTTGTGGCTTGCACCAGCCAATAAACCCTTTGAAGATTCTGTACATTCATTCAGTAAGGAACCACCAATAAACCAGACAACACCCAGCCAGTATGTCGCTCCATACCATCCTTACAAAGGTATATATACATCATTCCTTGATATATTAAATTCAGTTTCTACCTGTTCTATTATCATTCTCTGAGCAGAATAGTGTCTGTCATCATGTTCTTTGCAAGATTAGAAAAATGATTGGCAAACTCATTTACCTATACAGTAACTGGGAATCTGCTACTTCACAACCATTGATCTTAATAATTTGAGGTTGACAAGTAGTAAATTTGCCTGCTATTTTTCTAACTTCCAAACTAACGTCAGACATGTTTTTGAATCTAATGATGACATGAAAATTGTCCAAGATTCCTTTTGTACCTTTTTAATTTCCACAGTCCAGGGAACAGATCGGCAAATAAATATGCCTGAAGTCCTAGGTATTGATTAAAGACCAGCAGAGAATAGAAAGTAATTTATTGGAAAAATCAAGGGAATTGTCTTCAGAGGGAAAGTCATAAGCCAAGCCATCTATTGAGCTTCGATTCTGGAATGTTCCCCAATCAGCTTTACTGATGTTCCACTTAGGTACCCTTGAAGATGGAGGATTTGATGACGCATTCAAGACAATTGGAAAATGGTCACCGGTAAATCTGTCATTTATCACACTCCATTTAAAGTCAATAAGGCAGTCATCACTGACAATATGTCTGTTTGAATATGAAAATGTGCAGACTCCCCCGTATTTAGGATTCCCACATTTTCACTTTCTGTGATGGAACACAGCCTATTTCCCCTTTGATCTGTAATGATATCACTCTAAAGAGGGTTTCTACTATTCATATATCCAGAATAGCAAAGGGATGAGGTAACTGTTGAATAAGTGATTTAATTCATCAGTAGGGAAGACTTCACTAGGCGGTAGGCAGTGAGAGCATACAGTATATTTTCTTTGCAAATGGATCTACTCACCTATCACTTGCAGCGTTGACTGGATACTACCATGATTTTATGGGGTGTCATTATGAACATATAAAACTACACCCCCATTATGTTAATGTTATAAGGGGAATGATAGGCTGTATACTCTTGTGGAGACAGACATGTATTATTACCATTCATAGTCTCCTGCAAAACTATACATTCATGACACACTTCTGATATGAGCAACCTTAGTGCTTCTCATTAAGTTCTTAATCCCTGACAGTTCCACTGGAAGAAATTAATAAATTTTACTTGGATTTTGAGGCTGTTAAGCTGGAGCCCCTTTTCAGTGATTTTATTTTACTGTCTTTATCCTGCTTTTTTCTGGATTGTTTGTGGCTGCCTTCCACTTCAGGGTTGATGACGGTGCCGTTTCCATGGAGGCAGAACATGCCGCAGAGGGCACAACCTCCTCAGTATTAACGGGGTTAGGCACTTTTGACGGTATCTTTGACAAAGGATTATCAATCTTAGGAACACCAGATAAAGCTGGCGCTGCCCGAGGAGAGGTGAGGGCCAGACAAAACTGTTGCATCCTCCAAAGTATCAGGAGTACCAGTCACAGCTGGTGCATGCTCCATGAAGATACAAGCACCAGATGCAGGTAATACAGCTTCCTAAGAGGTAGAAGTGCCAGCTACAGCTGGTGTAGCCTCCAAAGAGGCCGACGCACCAGGTATAACTGGTGCAGCCTCCAGAGAGGCACGAGTACAGATCATCACTGATCTTCTTTTTACATTACAAAGGAAGTACCTTGGAAGCATTTACACTTCTTTTTTGGTTGGCAGCAATACTGGAAAAAGTTTAACACTTTCTCTTCTGCCTCTCTAAATGTGATACTTTCAGTTACCCTTAATATCTGGATTTCTTTTTACATCATGTACACATCAAAATTCTGTGAAGAAGATGGGTGATTGTCTCCACAATGTATACATTTTGCTTCCTTATAACATACACTATGCTCTGATTGACTACATTCAATGCTTGCAGCAGGCTTGCCTTGTAGTTTCTGTCTACAAAACCCTAACATAGTCCATATTCTTGCCAATAAAAACATCTCCTCAGTGTTGGGATATACTGCTTAACCTTAAAACATAACCATGCTGCTTTTATTAATTTAGGTAAGTGAGTAGAATTGGGCATAATGATTAATTGTTCCGACACAATATACAAACCATTAGGAATTACTTTCAGGCGTAGGCTGGAAATGGCCAATAAACTCTTGAGCAAGGTGGTTAAGCAGTAACTACCGCCTGCCTGGATGTAAACATTCCAGTTTGCTTTCGGGCGCCATGCGTTACAGAAGTGTTTTTGGTTCTCTCTGCCTGACTGTCATTAAACTCTTATTATCCTGGTGGGATCCTTCTGTATTTTTGTTTATATATACATGTGTTTGATATTTATTAATACAAACCCACGATTTGTTATAACCTTGCATAAGCTGTCGTTCCCTGTGCTGTGTCTTGGGTTTGACAGCCAAGGGCGTAACTGGAGAAGCATAAACGAATGGTAATGCTTCTCTTCTAGCAGCCCTTTACGTGAATACTGAAGGCGCCCCTGTACTTTCGGAGATATAGTTTGGGATGTAATATCTTCGCTGCCCTACATTGATCGGGACGTAAGAGTTTGTTCCCTTCTTGGGCTTGTGCCCTCCGTGTATAAGGGGAATCACTACTTCCTACCTACTTATGCTGAGTGTTGCTCGCCGCCTGCGCTCGGTGAACTACGGGCCGGGTGGGAGGTTGCAGGCGTCGTCGGTAAGTTCCGCTTCCATGGCGCCCTTGGTGGCCTCCCCTCCGTGCTTTTTCTCTTCCCGTAGGTTCTTCCTTCTCTCTCCTTCGCCCTCTTCGCTCGCTCTTCGGGCAAAGACCAGGGGCAGGGAGCGATCGGGCAACCTCTTCTAGAGTACCTCCTCCCGCTGCGTAGGGCAGTTCCCCTTGTGTGAGAGGTCTCCCTCTACTAATCATCTTTGCTTTTCTTTCAGGTTGACAGTGAGCATCATGAGACACAGCAGTAGTTGGCTGGGTATATCAAAGGATAACTCGCATGAAGCAGTCCCAACGTTCATTTTGTGTTGCTTCGGGATTGACCACATTACCTGGTTAGGCGACATATTTGCACATCGGGATCGTTCTGACTCTGTTCCCGTCGATGTGGATCAATCGCTGTCATTGCTGGTCTTCACGTATGCTGTTGCACTGCCTCCGGTGTATCTGTGGTCCATCTGCTCCTGCTGTTCCCTGTGTTATGCTCTTGTAAATTCGACGAGAGTCTCTGGGCTGCTTTTCCTGGTCTCCTGCCACAGCCGCCCTGATCATTCCTGTCGCTGCTGGTAACTTTCAAACGACATTTCTGTCCGTTGCAGTAGCTCCTGCCTTCCGAACAGCTAATGTAGCTCCTGCATCGGTTGTCCTAATCATGCCCGTTGCTTATCCTGGTGGTTGTGCCCGGGGCCGCTTCCATTGTGTTTCTGCCAGCTGCCCTGGAGGTTATGATGTCTGCCATCCTGTAGAAGATGTTGGCATGGAGGGGAAGGAAGTCGCCTTGTGGAAGTGACGTTCCTGGCTGTTGCAATAGCTCCTGCCCTCCGAACCTCTGCTGTAGCTCCTGCATTGGCTGTCCTGATCATGCCTGCCACTTCTCCTGGCGGTCGTGCCCAGGGCCGCTTCTGTTGTGTTCCTGCCAGCTGCCCCAGAGGTTATGATATCCACCATCCTGTAGAAGATGTTGGCATGAAGATGAAGGAAGTCGCCCTGTTGAAGAGATGTTCCTGGCCGTTGCAGTAGCTCCTGCCTTCCGAACCACTGCTGTAGCTCCTGCATCGGCTGTCCTGATCATGCCTGCTGCTTCTCCTGGTGGTGGTGTCCTGGGCCACGTCCGCTGTGTTCCTGCCTGACTGCCCTGGAGGTTACGATGTTTCGTGTCCACCATCCTGTAGAAGATGTCGGAGTGGAGGTGAAGGAAGCCGCCCTGTGGAAGTAGCCACCGTCTTCTTCATCTTATCTTCGATTTCGTCTTCTGCTGCGTCTTCCCTTCCTCTCCTGAGGTCCAAGGGGGTCCTGAGAATCGGACAGACCTCCATCGACCGACGGAGAGGAAGGCTGCTTCTTCCCCTTGATGCCCTTGGACGTCTAGGGACTGCCTCCTTCTGAAGAGCAGTGGGTCTCTCGTTGGCTCTTCCTGACCTTTGGGTTAGGAAACCAATTCGCATAGCCCTGGGTTTTGTGTTTCGGAAGCCACGGGTGCGCAGACCTCAGTCTGCGATCCCGTTCCCAGTCCTAGAGGTTCCGCCTCTAAGACGGGGGCTGCTTCAGGCGCGAGCCGCTCCGAGTGCTCGAGATTCTATGGAATATCGAGTATCCGGATCTGGTCTGGAGAGATTTTCCTCAGCCCAGTTCGGGAGCAGTGTGAGAGAAAGGGCTGAGGCACCCAGGTGTCTCGGCTCTTCCTGCCAGCACCACAGGCGCTCCCCGAGTGCTTGCCATTGCTCGGTCGGGTTCCCAGCCTGGTGTCTCGATCGTATTGGTTCGAACGTCAAAAAAAGCGGGGAAGAGATTCTCTTCGGGAGTCCTGCGGGACTTCTAAGGGACTGACTCTCTTCCGGGAGACAAGTTTCTCTCGTTGGCTTTTCCCGCCTCAGGCGGGAACCGATTCGCATTCTCCTGTGGGGTCTTGCGTTTCGGGGGCCGCGAGATAGCGGCCTCTCGAGGCCACACCCTCGTTGCCAGTCTTGGAAGTCTGCGTCTAAGACTGGTTCTGTGCTTGGCTCTTTCGATGTCTTAGGAAACTGAAAGCAGCCGCTCCCGATTGTTGGGAGTCTCGTGGGTGGCCTGAATTCTATGAATCACGAGCACTCTCCTGACCAAAGGCACAGGACGAGAGAAAGTGCCGAGACACCCAGGTGTCTGGTTGCTGGGGCACCTGGGTGTCTGGGTGCCAAGATGCCAGGTGTCTCGATACTGCCCCCCAGCTGCTTCGGTTGCTCGGCCGGGCTTCATTCTTGTGTCTTGAACTTTAGGGTTCGAGCATGCAAGATAGCAGACACAGAATTCCCCTTTGAACCTTCTTCTCGAGGGCCCTCAGCCTCGAAGGAGTTAGAGTTCGGGAAACTAGCAATTGTTCACGGCAGATGAGTTCCGGCCTGCCCAGTTCCAATTGTGTTCGCGCGATCGGCTTGGCTCGGCTCGGCTCGCCCTGCGGCCCGCCTGCCTCCCAGTCCACCGCATACCAACCAGCTGGATCGCGTTCGCGTGATTGGCTCCGTTCAGTGCGGCTTGGCTCGACCCTACTCTGTTTTTTCCAATTCAGGGTTCTCGGCTATGTTCGAGTGAACTTTTTGCTCTTCCCAGGAAAGTGCTTTGCCATGGCACAAGTGCTCTTCTTCCCCCGTGTGGCAGTAATCTCCTTGGGTTGATTATCGCTCACGGTCCGCCTCTCCTGCTTATCTTACTGGCAGGACAGGTAGGGATGCTCTTTCTCCTCACCTGTTCTCTTCTCTTCTCGGTTGTTCTGAGAGGTGCAAGATGGACAGAGAGAGCTCCAACGAACTTCTTTGGAGTTCGGCTGCCTGGCGTGCTTTGGGTGTCGGTCCCCCGATTCTCTCGTACTATAACCAGGTAGCCGAGGAGGGTTTCATGGGATCTGTCAAGGTCTCCCTCCAAGGGAAGAGGTACAGGAGTTTCACGCTTTGGAAACAGCAGGGGTCTTTCTCTTCAAGTTGCGCCCCCGTGTTTTCGGAGAACTTCGCCGAGGATCCCCAGGACAGGACCACGGCTCCCCCCAATGAATAATGTTTTTCACTCGCAACCCTTTCAGTTCCCAAGGGGCCGAGAGTGTCGGGGACCGCCGCGGTCCTGGCTTCCGAGAGCGTTCTCAACCTGATGAATCCTTTTCTTCGAAGGAGTTAATTCAGGTTGAGACACCAAGCTTCCGCCCTGCCTCGACAGAATATGAATTCTTCTTGCCTTGGAGGGTCTTGCCGACTGCAGTTTTTTGGGCAATTCTGGTGCTAAGAAGGACTTTGTCCCAATTTGGATCTCCGGTTTCGTAAGTCCCGAGTTGGCTCGACCCTTAGGAACGAACCATTACTTGGTTCTGCCTTTCTCTTTCAGAGATTTGCCAGATACCTCGGTAATCAAGGTTTGTACCAGGGCACTGCCTTGTCCTCTGGACAATGGCCAAGAACTTTGGGTCTTAGTCATCTCAACTCGACCCTGAGTTCAAGCCAGCCCCCCCTCAACTCCTTAGCTAAGAAGTCCCAGGCTTCGGAAGAAGATTGCAACTGCTGATGCCTGGACGAAATGATACTTATTGAATCTCTGGAACTGGCAGCGACATTGCCGAGACCTGGGAATGGATTCCTTCAGGAGAAGTATCCATTTCCCTTAGGTCTCGGCAATTCTTTCCATCGAACTTCCATCCCGCCTCCTCTCCTGTGCTCCCGATTCGGGAAATGCCAGCCCGACTAGAGCTAATTGGCACGGTACCCTGTCATCTTGCAGAAGCTTCCCCATGGTGGAGAATGGAAGTCTGCTTCCATTCCTCCGTCCTTCTTTCCTCTTTGAAGTTGAGGAGGGAGTTAGGCTAATGCTTGAATGAAGGAACCTTTGAATATGCTTGCATATTCCCCTCATATCTTGTGTCTACTTACGGATTCACCGATTGAGGAATAGGTGCACACTGGTAAGACCTTGTCTTGAAGGTGTGTGACCGAGACGATTAGTACCTTCTCATCACCGTCCTGGGTTCAGGGCAGCCTTTTGGCCATCCGAGAATTCAGGATGAGTTTTGTGGCACTCACTGATTTCGTTGAACAACAAAACCACAGTAGTGGCATTTGTCGACAAACAAGAGGTACAGTAATCGTTTTTTCCTCCTGTTTCATCTTGACATTTGCAGGTACTCGAGTGTTGTTCTATTGCACACTCGACAGCTCAATTAACCATATGCATTCCTGGTGGGGATGTATTGGTAGGCAAGCCTGGTCTCGGGTTTGAGTGATCGGGACGGAACATGCTGCTCACTCTTTTCTTCACGTAGATTCATGTGGAGACTGCTCGACTGAGAAATCCCTACCGTCCTTCTGTTGCCTCCCTGCACAAGTCAGTAGTTTTTCTCGCTCCTTCATAGCAGACCAGGGGCCGCTTAGGTGAGGCATGCTGTCTTTTTGGGGAAAACTCGATATCTACGTTTTTTCCCCTCCGTATTTGTCTGTCTCGCTAGGGTTCACAAGCATTGCTCACCCCGAGTTACAGACAAATACTTGAAGACTTCACCTTCATCCGACCTGATTGCTGAGGCATCGAGAAGAATTCTGCTTGACCCAACTTCCTGTAGCAGCTACACAAGAAGCGGTTCTTGAGGCAGTACATCCCTGTGTGTTCAGGACTGGGAGACCTTCCAGCTTTCCTTGCAAGCATAGGCTTTCTCGCTGAGCAGCAACGGATATAGCTGGATATCCCTTGAAGTCCTCTGCAACACTCTCCCAGGGACTGGATCCGTCTTCACTGATGGTGTTGTTGACAGAACTTCTTCTTGGGTCAGAGTCGCTCTTCAAGTCTGGACTTCCTCTTCTTCTCCGCCGAGGACTGCTTCTCTCCCTTTCATTTGTGTAGAACGTAGGCCCTTGCGACCTAGTCTTCTATCTGAAGTAGCCTTTTTCTCCTCAGTCGAGAGTTAGCTACGGACGAGAAGCTTCTTCAGTTGTGCTGTCCCAGGGAACTGTTCCCTGGGTGGCATGTGACTCTCGTTTAGGGTTCCTGTCCGTGCTCTGCACACACCTTACGAGAGTCATCGGATAGAGATATGCCCTCTTAGGACCATCTCTCATCTTACTCCGGCCTTGGCGTAGAGGATGGAAGAACAGGGATGGGGATCATACCTCGACTCCTTGGATGCCGTAGGTGGACTCCGAATCCATTGGCATCTACTGTCGGGTTTGAGTCCTTCTGGTTCTCCTCCTCCTTGGACTTTGTGTCGATGATCCAGATCATTCGTTACTTTGTCCTATTAGGGAGCTGTGGTACTTTCCGAAGGCTCGACATTCCTAACCTGGATGTCGTCAACGTTTTCACTAGTACTGTCTCTCCCAAGGAAGAAGTGTCTAAGGGCACATCTTCCTCCTGACTTCGTGAAGCAATCAAAGGAGGTACTCGGCAGCTGATGACGATGATACCGGTACCTTCCACCTGAGAGCTCACGAAGTCGATGGCTTGGTCCATCCCTCGCATTCCGGAAGTTTCTGTCGGTCTGGAAACAAGATGTGGTCTCTTATACCACGCTCTTGTCTTCTTCCTTCAGTCTTGCCCACAGGCCCTTGGAACCTTTTTTCCTTGGCTCTGTGGTGGCTGCTCAACAAGTTGTGTTGTCTTACCCGGCTCCTTCAAGAGGACGAGTAGCATCTCGCCTAAGGTGTTGGTTCTGGAAGTGAGAAGGATTCCGAGAGTGACTGGCGTCTCTTCCTCCTCTTTCCTCGTCCTACAACGTCTCCTCCTTAGGGATGAGAATAGGACTCAAACCAATAGCTGCTGGAACTGGCACTGATGCGGTAAGACTACACATTGAGCACCTGTTCTATTTTTCTTATAGAATCATAGAAGCAATTCTGCTCCTTCCTCTAGCAAGGGGAGGAAGGAGAGACTGGCAATAAGGGAACCCTATCCTTGCTTTTCCTTACTGCCTCTGACTCTAGATCCTTCCAGACTATTTCGTAAGAGTTACTTTTCCTAACTCATGCGAAAAGGTCCAGTATCTGACATTTGATCTTACAGTTCCTACACTCCGATCAATATGTCAAGAGGCACAGTACTCCTCCTAACTCTTTCGACCAGGAGGAGTAGCCCAGGTGTGCAGAACTCCAGTCAGTTCAGGAGACTCACTCAGATTCCTTCCTCCAACCAGTGAGTCTTCCTATTGTAAAGGACTGATGGTTTGTATATCGTGTCGGAACAAATCACAATTTTTGAAGGTAAATTTTATTTTTCCTAACTATACAAACCTGAGGTCCTTTACATTACATACCATGCCCACCTCATGCCACCCCTCAATCTGAACCTGGACCGGGCAGGCAGGTATTACTGCCTACCTGGCAGTAGTTACTGCCTAACCACCTTGCTCAAGAGTTTAACGTCCGTTTCCAGCCTACGCCTGAAAGTAATTCCTAATGTAAAGGACCTCAGGTTTGTATAGTTAGGAAAAATACAATTTACTTTCAAAAATTGTGATATTTGAAATTGGAACTAGGCTCCACTGATCTTCTTCATTCTTTCAATTCTAATCACACCTTGATCCTTTAATTCTTCTACAAGATTCTGTTCTGATTACGTCATCAATTGGGGTGCAAATATTATTCCCTTGCAGTGATTCCAAAATGCATGTACTGAACAGTCTACTTTAACTACTCCAAGACAAAATAATGCTTTAAATTTTTCACTTTCTTTAGCTAAGGCCAATTCTACTATCAGTTTTCCTTGATCTTCAGATGATATCTTGGGCTCTCACCCACAACACTTCACAATCTCTTTGCACACATTAAAAATATCACAATTAGAATCTTCCAGATTAAAGATCAAATACTTATCCTAAGAGGTTTCACATATACCTGGTCCTATTTCACATGCATTTCTGGTCAATTTCCCTTTGCTCCTTGCTGTATCACAGGGTTCCAGTGCAATTACACTAGAAGGTTTCCTAGCCTTTTCCAAACACAGGTTGTCAGAGGAGGGTGCAGAGGTTGTCATCTGTGCCAACACAGTATTATCTCAGGGTCCAGGGGTACTTGATACTTTACTGCTACTCATAAAGATCGAATAAAAAAATTTAAGTAAAATAAAGTTTTATATATTCTTACCAAGTAATTACATAGCTATTAGTTTTTGTTTACCGGCAGCTAGAATTTTGAAATTCGCAGTAGTGCTGCTTTGTTTTGCCTAGGCATGTGACCCCGCCCACTTTCGGGGTAAGAGAGGAACTAGCTTAGCAAACGAGCTCAATATGTTTATGCCTTCCAACCATGCGAGGGGAGGAGGGAGGGCTTTGATCATGTAATTACTTGGTAAGTATATACTGTATATATAAAACTTTATTTTATTATAAAAACATCATTTTTATATAAGCTACTTACCAAGTAATTACATAGCTGAATCCCACATTATAGGAGGTGGGATGCATGGGTTATCTATCTTAATACATTAAAATTAGTAATGTAAAGAAATAGAATATGTTAGCATAATAAAAATGCTTGCTGGTCCCTTACCTGTTGAGAGGGCTACTACAGGAAATACTGCCTCTGGATGGGCGCTCTTCTCAACGCATAGCGGCATGGCGGTATAGCCAGGAGTCGCCTGCTACAAAGTGGGATTCCTTTGTTGCAAAGGAGTGTCCGATTGCATACAAAGATTAAACAGTTTGCCCCTGCCCTGGGCACAGTACCAGGTAAATGAGCAGATTGCATCACCTTGAGAGAAACCAACCTTTTTATCCAAAGCTTGAAGCTCACTGACTCTCTTGGCCATCGCTAACACTACTAGGAACAGAGTTTTCCTAGTAAGGTCCCTTAAGGAGAGAGATTGCATAGGTTCAAAGCATGATTGCAATAGCCACATCAGTACCACGTCTAAATTCCAGGCTACTAGCCTATTATCTTTTTGCTTGGTCGTATCAAACGACTTGATAAGATCAGAAAGGTCCTTGTTAGAGGTGAGATCTAAACCTCTATGTCTAAAAACAGAGCTCAACATTGCTTTGTATCCTTTAATTGTTGAAGTGGAAAGATTCCTGGTAGACTTCAAATATAGAAGGAAATCACTGATTTCCGCTATAGACGTCGTTTCTCCTGCACCAGTCACGGAAGACTGTCCACTTGGCTTGATAAACTTTGCTCGAGGAAAGTCGTCCACACTGAGCAATAGCATTTGCAACTGCATTTGAAAATCCTTTCGCTCGCACCAATCTGATGACAGTCTGAATGTGGTCAGAGCCAAAGTGGACAGTCCTTGATGGAACCTTCTGAAATGTGATTGTCTGAGTAGACTGGGTTTTTGAGGTAATGTCTTGGAAAATCTACTAAAGCTCCAGCAAATCTGGGAACCATTCTTGGGCTGGCCAGAATGGGGCTACTAATGTCATCTTTACATTCCGATGACTTCGGAACTTTTCTCACCATCTTGAATGGGGGAAAGGCGTAAACGTCCATGTTCGACCAATCCAGAAGCATCGCGTCTGTTGCCCAAGCTTGTGGGTCTGGTGCTGGCAGCAATACAGGGGGAGGCGATGGTTTTTTGCGGTTGGCAAATAGATCTAGAATCGGTCTTCCCCACCGTTTCCATAATTCTATGCAAACTAGAGGGTCTAGAGTCCACTCCATGGGGAGAACTTGTCTTCGATGGCTGAGTTCGTCTGCTAAAACGTTGCATTTCTGTTGAATGAATCTGGTCAGGACCTGGGTTCGATTCTGATCCGCCCAAATGAGAAGGGCTCTTCCTGCTTGGCAAAGGGAGGAAGAATGAATTCCCCCTTGTTTTCTTATATAAGATAGAGCCGTTGTGTTGTCTGAATGGACGGACACGGTCTTCCCAGACACTTGCGATGCAAACGCTTGCAATCCACAGTGAATTGACATCAATTCCTTCACGTTGATGTGCCACTTCATCTGTTCCGAAGTCCACAGGCCAGAAACTTCTTTGTCTCCCAAGAGGGCTCCCCAAACCAGGTCTGACACATCTGAAAAACACTAGGTCGGGGCTCAGAGGAAGAAGTGACTTCCCCTGAGAGAGCTTGTTTCTTGAATTCCAACAGGCCAGATCTTTTATGTCCTTCGTTATTGGAAAAACAAAAGAATCTAGGTGTTTTTCCCTGTTCCAGTTGACTTTCAAGAACTGTAGGTTTCTCATGTGAAGCTTTCCTAGGGATACAAACTGCTCCATGGACGAGAGAGTCCCCAACAGGCTCATCCAACTGTTCGCAGAACAGGACTGAAGGGCGAGAAACTTGTTTATTTTCTGAAGGCAGGAGTTTATCCTTTGTGCGGAGGGAAAAACCTGAAAACTCTGAGAGTTATCCTCATCCGCAAATAAGTCATCTCCTGAGAAAGTCAGTTGAGATTTTCAGAAATTCAACAAGAGGCCTAAATCCTGGGTGAGAAGAAGGGTCTTGTGAAAGTCCTCCATACATTTTTCATTCGACTGGGAGCGAATAAGCCAATCATTGAGATACAACGAAATGTTGACTCCCATCAGATGTAACCATTTTGCCATCAGGGCAAGAACACGTGTGAAAACCTGTAGGGCTGTCGAAAAACCGAAGCAAAGGGCTCTGAACTAGTACATTTTTTGCTGGAACATAAACCTTAAAAATTTCCTTGAATCTCGATGGATTAGGACATGGAAGTAGGCATCTTCCATGTCTATCAAGATCATCCAATCCTCCAGACGAATGGATGCAAGGACAGACTGGGACGTCTCCATCTTGAATTTAGTTTTCTGTACGTACAAGTTCAGAGCGCTTACATCCAGAACTGGCCTCCAGCACCCCAACACTTTGGGAGCCCCCAACACTTTGGGGACTACAAACAGTCGATTGTAGAACCCTGGCGATGAGATGTCCTCGACTGGTTCAACTGCTTGTTTTACGAGGAGAGCTTTCACTTCTTGGGAGAGGGCTGAAAACATCTCAGAGTTTGTCAAGTAGACTGTTAATAAAACAGGCTTGTTGCTCGGCGTTTTTTTTTTCAGAAACGGGATTGCGTAGCCCTCTCTTAGAACTAGGACAATCCAATTCTCCGCTCCTCTTGCTTTCCGATGCTCCCAGAAAAGTTGGAGGACTAGATCCTCACTTATGTGCGGGTGGTTTGTAAGAGGATTTTTTTATAACTCTGGGGGTGAAACGAGCGTTTCTGCGAGGTCTGGGGAAGCCTCTTTGTCTGCCTCTACCCTGAAAGGGCTGGGGTTGGACAGGAGAAATTGTCCTAGGGGGAAAAGCCTGAGGCTATCTAGGCCATCTTGTTAATTGAGTGAGGAGATCCAGCGTAGATTTCTGTTGAAGATCAGGCGCAATTTGTAGCACAGTCGACTGAGGGAAAAGGTGCTTCTTGTCCAGAGGCGAGAAAAGGAGTGCGGACTTCTGGGAGGGAGAAACTCCCTTCATGGTGTATGAACATCAAAGCTCCCTTTTCTTGAGGATACCCATTGCAAAAAGGGAGGATAACTCAAAACAGCCATCTCTGATACCTTTTTCCAGGCAAGAGATGACTCCCAAAAAATCCGAGGAGAAATCTCCAGGGATATGAGGGCACTCCTTCACTTTACAAGCAAGAGCTCCTACTGCACAGTCAAGAAAGCTGAGCACTTCCAAGACTTTGAACAAATGTTTGGTCAGGTGGTCCATTTCCGAGGATGAGAACAAAATCTTGGCTACACTGAATGCCGACCACCTGGAGGAGTCAACTAAACCAGAGAAGTCTCCCTGGGAGGAGGCAGGAGCTCCATGGAAGGAGCCTCTCCAGTCACATACGAAAGATATCTTCCCTGCGACAGCCTAGAAGGAGGGCAAGAAAAGGAGGCTCTTCCCTGCTCCCTATTGCTCGAGAGCCAGTTCTCCACTTCATGGAGAGCCTTCTTAGCTGAAGTGGACAGAACCATTTTAGGCAGTCTTGAGGAAGGCGTCGGGTTATCCATAATATAAGTCGAAGCAGGAGATGCCAGAGCTGCAGGAGAGAAGTGATCAGGAAAGGTCACCAGCAAAAATTTGAGTAAGGAGGCGTATGTCGACGGAGGAGAAACGTGGCGCGCTACTTCCTCTTCTTCTGAAGAGATTGTTGACAGATCCTCAACAGGCTGGGGGACCGAAGGGGCCTTCTGAATTAAGCCCAGGATATTGTCCAGTTTGCGTTGGATCGACTGAAC
The DNA here is from genome assembly GCF_040412425.1 of Macrobrachium rosenbergii. NCBI lineage: Eukaryota > Metazoa > Arthropoda > Malacostraca > Decapoda > Palaemonidae > Macrobrachium > Macrobrachium rosenbergii. Next base: position 14,796,300 of record NC_089795.1, on the reverse strand, counting down.
AGAAGGATCCAATACAGAAGGGGCAGCTGTCGTAATTGGAGCAGGGAGAACCAAGGAAGACACAGGCGCTGCCGAAGAAATGGACGAAATCGGGCACTTGGAAGCAGCATTAGCCTTGGGCGCCAAAGGAGTGCCTTGCTGCAAGAGGGGAACGGGCGCCAACGGGCACTCAGAAGTCAGTGAGCGCTTGGGAGACGATGGGCGCCTGGAAGCCAATGGGTGCTCGGGAGCCAATGGGCGCTCAGGACCCAATAAGCGCTCGGGAGTTGATGGACACTCGGGAGCCATAGAGTGCTTCTTAAGATGATGGGCGCACAACAGATGCATGGTGCTCAGAGGGAGCCGCAACAGAAGAAGTACCATGAACCACTGGAGAAGGAAGATCTGGCGCCAATGGGCGCTTTGGCGCCACCGACGACCTCTCCGCCAATGGAGATTCAGGAACAGCAGACTGTACAGGCGCTACAAACATAGGAGTTGGGCGCATGGGCACTGGAGAGCATTCCGACATCATGACCTGCCTCGACAAGTCCTCCAGAGCCAAAGATGCGCCTAGAAGAAGACGAAATTCTTGATGCCGAAGAGCTCTTCCGAGAAGCAACGTGTTTAGAAGGTAGAATTTGTCCCTTAAATGCTGGTTGATCCTGGAAGAAATGTTCTGGACTGTCCCAGAAGCTACAGGAAGGAAGATGTTCTGGAGAAGCCTCTTTAGCCTTCTTAATCGGAACAACAGAAGGTTGAAAGGTGCCCGCGGCGCATCTTTCAGAAGACGAGATTCACCTAGCCATTGGCGCCTAGGACTGGAGTCACTGCTGGAAATACTAGAGGACAGGCGATCCACTTCCATATAGACACCTTCCCAGCGGCGCTGTCGTAACCTGGGAATCGGCAACAGGTATGACTGAGGGGACGACTGCCTGTGGGCAGACCCCACCGACTTCCTTTCGGCTGCCAATCTGGCTCCTCCCAGGTTTAGGGGAGTTTGCCAGGGACCTTGGCCTAGGAGAATCAGCGGGACAGACAGCCACCTCCTCCACTAACACTTAACTGTTACCTTTCCCATTCACTTTGTCCATCAGGACTTTAACAGAAGCACCAATTTTTTCCATCGTGTCAATGAGTAATCCAAACTTAAGATTAATTCTCGTTTCAAGGCTGGTAAAGAGGTTGGGATTGGGAGTAAGGGAGCCAGGGTGCAGAGTAATTGGTACAGATTGAGACATGGGTTCAGGTGGAACAAAGGATACAGAATCAGAAATATTACACAAAGATTTTGCCGACACCTGACTAGCTAAAGTCTTCTTACTACTAGCCCTAGTCGCTGCTTTTCTCTTTTTATCCCTGTCTAATTTCATCAAATGACTATTCAAGGTCTTCCACATTTTTGGGTCCCAAGAGAGGCAATCATTACAAGTCAATTCAGGGGAACAAATTTGACCCCTGCAAGAAGAACAGAGAGTATGAGGGTCATAACATGATTTAATCAGTCTCGTATTGCTGCCTTTACTGCAATACCTAACACTCTAGGAGCCCAAATCGGACATGCTGACAAGTTGAGTCAAAGAAAGTACAAAAAATTGTCAAATTTGGTAATATAAGTCTTCAGAGAGAACCTGACACTAACTAACTGTGCCAAAAAGGCTACCATAAAGCGAATACTTCACCAATGATCCTAATTTCCGCTGCTGCCAATCACTGTAACCACAGCCATCAGCCAGCAGAAAAATATTGAGCTTGTTTGCTAAGCTGGTTCCTCTCTTACCCCAAAAGTGGGTGGGGTCACTCGCCTAGCCAAAACAAAGTAGTGCTACCACGAATGTCAAAATTCTAGCTGCCGGTAAATAGAAACTAACAGCTATGTAATTACTTGGTAAGTAGCTTATATAAAACTTGAATATCTTAAGATATCATCAGCCTTTCATAGTATATTCTTCCAAAAATGGCACCAGTAATAGCTGACTCCCAAAAGTCTGTCCCCCACCCTATCCCACAGGGGATGGCACAAGACAATTACAGTGGCCCAAGTGTAAGCCAAAAATGCTTGTTGGGAATGAGAGTACTACAAGAATACAACCACCCCGACCCTAATCATATTATGGGCAAACCGGACAAAACGCCAAAAGTCCTATCCCCAGAACCAGACCACCCTTGGAATCCATGGCCTAGCTCTGCAGAATAGTTCTGCCCTTGAGCCATCAATGTGATATCTCTCGGGTCCAAACATTATCGGGTAGTTGATGATCCTACCATGGTTCCCATTATTAGCTTCATATATAAACTCCAATCCTAACTATGATACCTTTTCCTGTTTATCAAGTCAAACAAATTCACTGATATATGCATTTACACAACTGACAACTCCAATTACTGTATCCGCATTTTCTCTCTACCACATCATTATCCCATATCAACATGTAATAATTACAAAAATAAGAATGTGCTAAAGAGTATCACTATAAACTAAGATGTCTCAACCTTCATTCTAAAAAAAAAAAAATAAGAATTTTGCTACAAATTAACTTACAGTACTGTACGTATACTGTACGATATAATTTCACACTACTGTACTGGTAACTCCTATTATCCCTTAAACCTTATACTGTCATTCTATCATGTCTTTATCCCATATCAACCTGTAATAATTACAAAAATAATGATAAAGATAATTATTACTGGAATCAGGTCATGCAACACTCAAAACCAATGCCAAGACTTATGTTTTTCTGGAGGTTCCCACTTTTTTCCACCTCAAACTATCAACCAATGAAGTAAGGAGAATATGATGATGTCATTGTGATGTATTATACTTTAATCAGTGACTATGAAATGCTGATACATCATCAGAGAGTAAGCTACTGCCACGGGAAACCTCATCTTTGAAAGTAATGGGCACAGTTTAATTCAGTCCACTAGTGGCCCAATGCCAGGAACTGGAAAGCCAAAAAACTGGCTCTTCAACTTTTGGGGGTTAAGGCTTCACATGCTTTACACAGCCACCTAGCCCTATACTGATATATACATTTGTGACATGTGCTCTTTTATGTGTAGATTTATACAAAAAGACAAATAGTAGGAATGACCTGAAGATATACAGAAAGCTCCCACAACCATGCAAAGATGAGCCTGAATTGTTATAAATGTTATCAAGTTAAAAGCACTTACTACAGCCTTTTTTTCTACTGACTATCTCTCTATTTCAACAAATTGTCTTTTTGACTGAAAAAAGTAAGAGTAAGGACAAAACATAGCTACTGTAAATGGATGGAAAAATCTTCAAATGATGTGAAGTAATACCACAGCAAATCTGAAACTGGCAGCAAAACTTTTCATGTTTCTCTCAACCCATCAACTGAACCCATTCTTGCTGATGGGAACTCTGAATGGACAGCAGAACTTCTTCAGGCTGAAGTCTCATTGGTTGGATGTTTAACCTGTTATCATCTTGAAACTAGTTATGGGATGGCAGGACCTAGGATACCAGACAATTGGCATTCCTCTTGTTCTGAGAACTTTGGAACTCTCTTCACTGCTGCAGATACACAAATAAAGGCGCTTCTTCCTTTGTCAGCTGGAACTGACGGCACTTTTCCTGGTTTAAAAGTTATTTGTTCTGATAACTCCGTCACAGCAACATACCTCAGGAATCAGGGAGAAAGAAGACCTGAACCTGTGTCAGTCAGAAGAAAAAATCTTTGTCTGGGAAAGACCAATGGATCTGAGATTGTCTCACGGTTTTGCAGCTGGGAAAACCTTAGTGTGTACAAGTTGTCTTTATTCAGTCTGATTAGGCAGATGCCGATGAAGTTGACACTGGTAACTCCATTGTGGTCTTATCATAACTGGCGTATGAACCTCATGCAGCTGTAAACCATCCAAAGAACCAGCAAAGTGGGAAGAGAATCTTGAAGTAGCTACTCTTCAAAGTTAAGGTTGATAGTCCATATAGTGCCTGTATTCTTAGAAATGTAAACTTCTTCAACCACCTACGCCACCACAAAAACTGTCATTGTATGCCTTCAAGGGATACAGAGCACCCCAATCTCAAAGCTTGGAAGTAGCTATACCTAGGACCCCAGATGATTCTTCCAGCACTTTGTGAAAGGACTTCTTGGTGTGATATAGCTGCCTTGGGGGTCCTCTACTTACCCTTGCAAGTCTTACCATGGACTCCTAAAAGCCAGTGTGAAAGCCAGTCCTCCATATTACCAAGAAGTCTTCCTTCCTGGTAGCTGTTATATCTTCAAGGCATGTGCAGGACCTACATGACTATCAAGCTGTTGCCATCACCAGAATATGGATTGGTGCCAGTTTTTCCTTTGCATCTGACTTCATCACTACACCTTAAATGATTAGTAGTCATGATTATACTATTATCTCAGTTGATAACCCAACCTATGCATTTGCTTTTGCAGACGACATCCTCTTTTGCCGAATAGGAACCATCTATCACTATCTGGAGAGGAAGAGACTTTGAGTGTGTGGACTCCAGACTCTTCATGTTCATGAATCAAGAGAGAAAGCATTCTCTAAGAATAAATCCTTCTGGCCAAGACAAGATGTTCTTCAAGCATGTGCAGAGGTGTCTGCAGTCAAGGTTGACTGGATAGCATGAGTGTTAGCAAGATTGGGTAACCAAATTCAGGGCCATCATCAATACAGGCATGTGATGTCAAGTCAACCACTGCTTTTTTTTACCTGGAAAACAGGCACTATACAATACGGCTGTTCATCCATCATACGTTCATAAGACGTGGTCATATGGGGTGACATGCTTCTTGGGGTGATATGCTTCTATGGTTCACCTAAATGGTAGTTTGATCTACATGCCTTGTTGAAGTAACACTAAATACAAACTATTAATGCACTTTCACAGCTTTAGTACTCCTAATACCTGGTAAGTACCTTGGACATTTGGTTCCTAACTTATGCTGCCCACTGAACCCTTGCAGAGGCTAAGACTCAAAAATTCCTGATTTCCCATCTAAATGGCAATTCAGGCTCATTATGACTGTTGGCTTTCAAATAAAAAGAAAATTGTTATTATAACAGAAAACTAATTACGTGTCTGTGGAATTTTGACACTGGAAATAAGGCTAATGATGAATTTTTTGTATGGAAAAATTAAGTTGAAAACTTCATTTTTAGAAGTACTAATATATGTCAATTTTCAATTTACTAATCAGCAAAGAAATAAAAAACATGATAACTAGCCGACTAAAACATGGTCAATTAAAATACAGTCAGCCCTTGACTTGTGTGGCTAACTTTCTTTCTTTTTCTTTAAAACTTCAGCTCAAAACCTTTATGGTGAGAGTCAACACACTATAGTAAACCCAGAGGGCTCCAAAGGAAAAGCAGCCTTGTTGGGAATTGAAAACTCATGCTTGAGAAACAACTGAAGAAAAATTTCAGGAGTCACAAGTGCAATATAGTGTCACTTCAACTGAATGGACAGCTCAGGGGTCTGCCCCTTCTGGTAAGTAATAAAATGCACTAAGTAACAAAGACTGGCATATTACCTACAAGATAGGGTACCCTGGGGCCAACTCACAATTCTATATAAAGTATTTAATAGCCTATCCTAAACAATACTTTGTAATCATCATTCACTTTAAAATATTAATTTAATTATCATATGAATTCATATTTCAAAACAACTGCTCTTAAAAATACATGTAGTGCACGTACCTGCTTATGCTTACAAGTTACGTAAAATACTGTATAGATAACACCTATAACATAAAAAACATTAACAGTTTCTTTTTACCATAATAATCCAAAACTTGTCATGAAAAACATAGATGGAGGGAGGGGGTTTTGGCAAACTAACACATTGTAAGCCGATAGTTTATCCTATGGTGATGCATACTTGCACACATACTGAAAAATGTGTAATATTGTTTCCTCAAATGATGCACAAAAAGGTGAGTGTTGGTTGCATATGTGTTTGTGTTTGTTCACATAACACCATCACTGGCACTACTGAGAAAGCGCTGGTCAACATGAGCATATTCATTTATTTGTGCACCTTCCACTCCCACAAGCACAAACGGGAAAGCCTTGGTTGCGTGCGTGCATTCGTTCATCACCATCTGTAATTAGGGGGGTACCCACTAAGGATGAAAGTTCATCCACTTGAGTGTGCTCGGTCCATTGTCTGATAACCCTATTGTTATTTAATGAATTTCTCTGGGAAGTTCAAAATATTTTTATTATTGCACTCTGAGTCCATGAAGAGATGAAATCCATTAAGTTGAGGTACCACTGCATTTGAATTACTTCCCTGCGCACACCAAGAACACAAAGAATACATAGAAACATTGTGAATTAATAAATAGAAGGGTTATAATTATCTGTACTACAATTAGCACCTTACAACGCACTATCATTTACCCACAACTTGAAACTGGTATTCTGATATACACTACATTACTACCTTGCATTACACTTATGTAACTATGGTTTAGAAGTGGAATTGATTGTCCATACCAAAGAATACTGTAATGGAAACTCAAGAAGCAATAATGATATTATTGAGAGAGAGAGAGAGAGAGAGAGAGAGAGAGAGAGAGAGAGAGAGAGAGAGAGAGAGAGAGAGAGAGAGAGAGATTTATATCATTATTAATTACAAGAGGAACTGTGACTGTTATGAATACATAAGCAAATTCAGTGTGTTGTGCCATTTCATGTGGCATATTGAATGTACATAAATTTCATTATATGAGGTGGGGGGGTCATGAAACCAATCTCTTTCATAATTTAAGAAGCTCCTGTAAATATTAAGTATTAAAGAAAAGCTTTTAAACACTATTCATTACACATTTATTATAGAAAAGACACAATCAAATGTCTTACTCATATTTTTCAGAAAATAACTAATAATTTTTACATCAATACAAATGTTTTATAAAATTACTAGAAAATCCTTATTTCTATATATATGAAAAACTATTGTATACCTAAATCTCCAGAAAAAGCTATGAAAGAGAGAAAAAAAGACAAAATAGGAATAAATGTGGAGAAAATAACACAAAATGTGAATGAAGTAATGTTAGCACAAAATACAAACTTGATATTAATCCTTAAACAGCTTATTACATCTGAAGTGCTACGGATTAAAATTACATACTGTACTTAGCATGCATTAATCAAAGTAATAATTAACAATTTCAGGGTACAGTTCACTATTAAGAAAGAGAATCAAATCTAAACATGAAAAAGAAGGGTGATTTACTAATCTTGCAGGTAATAATGAAAGGAAAACACACACATACATGGGAGTATGGTTTCTAGTACTCCTCAACTGCTATCTCCAATTATGTACACTTACAATGAATTGGAAAATGCCATAGGAGTGCAAGGAGTATTGAGCAGAAACAATGGGTTGCTAATTTTCACTTGGCCTCTTTCATCTATTATGTTGAAGTGACTAAACTGTATAATTCTGCCTATGAATAAAACTATGGTGAAAACAATTTTTTCTGTTTTCATTTGATTGTACTCACAGAGGAATAAACCACATAAAAAACTAGCTTTTATATCAAAACAAATGCTTTTTAATCCAAGCCAATTTCCCCTTAAGTCTTCCCGTGTTGGCCTTAATTAGCCTTGTAAAACATCTGTGTTGAAGTTCTCAGAAAATTTCTCAATGAGGGTTGCCAATTCTTGTCTTGCTTCTTGAACTTTAAGTTCTGCCAAGCTCATGTCAGGTGGAAGGGTATAGCTTCTAAGCTGCTTTTCCAGGGTTTTTATCTACAAGAAAGGAAATAGTAATTGATAAATTTTAGACAAGAACTAGTATAAACCTAATTTCCATTAATAATATTGGTTTGGAACTGCCTGAATGCTCATTTCAAATCCTTTAATATTCAGTAACAATTCAAATATGTAATGTACTGAATCAGTAAATATTTCATTAAAAAATTCTAAAATTGCATGCAACATCAATATGGTTACAAGATTTCAGGCATACCAGACAATGTTCTAAGTTGTTTTTTCCAGTGTTTATGTGGTAGAAAAAATAAACATTCACCCACAATAGATAATTTAACAATATTATAAATATATAAAATAAATTTTCTTTAAGACCTAATAAATCATAGCTATGGATTATTTTTATTATAAGTTCATACTTTCCTTTTGCAGAATCATTGTTTTCTGTTTATTTTAGCATTTAAGGATATATTTTTTATCTGAATGGAAATATTTTCTATCAAATCTGTTCTATTTAGTGATCTCAAGCACCTGACAACATTGCCCTACTGTTCTAGTTTTTTTTCAAGTAGAGCTTGCAATGTAATATTCTTGTTTTATCTTTTTCTATTATGTGGAAGCTTGCTTTATTACTCAATGGCCTATTATCTTTATTCCATAAGATTATCATCTCATTCTCTTGCCATGACTCTGTACCAGATACAAATTCTTCCTAAAATAAAGAAAGCTTATCATTTGCCTATCAAATTATGTAATTTTCATATGGAGGGCTGACTTTTCATATGACTGCACACCAAAGTTCTCAGAATTACAATGATTTAAGTGGCAACATTGCAAAAATGAGTTGCCAGTATTTTGGAAAATTTGTACAATACAAAATGAATCATGTCCTATCACTTCTTCTATATGCTGTACAAGTACCACCACTACTGCTTCTACTAAAGAAATAATTCAATAAGAACTACTCCCAAATAATTATAAACATTTACTTTAGTAACAACAGAAAAGACATAAAAAGAATAAAAAGTTTCTTACCATTTCACCATCTTAACACATTACAGTATTCTTCAGCACCACGAAATGTATTAAATTAAATTAGCGATGTATACTAAGGAAATAAAAAAATTCCTTTACTTTCTTTTATTTATATAGGCTATATGTATATGCTTTGTTTGTGAGATATATTTTATTGTGCAAATAATATAGGATATTAGGAACTGATGTACTGGTTTTATTGTCAAATGATCTTATTTTTCCCTTAATTCTGACTGAATTATAGATTTATGATGATCTATCTCCCCTTTAATTCTCAGCTTAATTATGTTGAGGCTTATTCTTTCAGAGATGTCTCACTCAGTATGTAAAAATGACATTTTTATGATAAAATGATGTTTCATTATACTTACCAAAACACTGTAAAAGCTTTTATCTCTTTAAAATCGACACGTCCAAGATATAAATTTTCAAACTTTGTTTGGAACGCTGATACAATTGGCGGGAGACCCAACCTCACCGGATGCCGGTGGGGGTAGCGTGGCAGGAGACATACCCATAGACCCAGGTCAGTTTCATTCTCGGTATACACAATTAGTGAAAACCTGAGATAACGTCTCCCCCTGCGGGGAGGAGGAGGCCTTTACGTTACAGTGTTTTGGTAAGTATAATGAAACATCATTTTATCATAAAAATGTCATTTTCATTATAATGACTTACCAAAACACTGTAAAAGCTGATTCCACATTTAAGGTGGAAGGGCAGGGGATGAGGTACCAGTTATTGAAAGGTTACACACAAAAAAAAAAAAAGAAAAGGAACAAACTCTAGCCATGGGTATCTTAGGGATCCATACCAACAAAAGGGCAGGAGTCACCTTACCTGGTATATGGGCTTTTGCAGGGAGGTACTGCTGCTGGTTGAAGCTCCATTACCTGCAGAGGCCTTGGGCGTAAGCACTGCTAGCCACTCTGCTCCATAACAACCCAATCAGTCAGGGAAGTACACCGCTGACTAAGACAAGGGGTGACTTCCTTTTGCTCTTGCCCTGAGCAATTGGAAAGCAACCAGACTGAAAAACGGGTCTCACCGCCTAACCTAAAAACAATTAAATACATCCCCTTCCCTATACCCTCAGCAGCTCAACTAGAATGGAGGGTACTCCAGGTGAACTGAGCACCCCGGCTTCCCATTAACTCAGCAACCATAAAACCATAGGGGAAGGAAGGATAAGGAACCTACCCCCTAGTGTGTTCCCCTAAAACCAAGCCTGCTACCCCGATCACGGGACCTAACGCAAAACAGGTCCTGATACGCAACCGACCTCCCTAAGGTAGTGAGACGCAAAACACCGACTTCGACCTCCAGAAGGTGCTCTGTGTGATCTGCGAAAAAGTGACTTATTATGACGGAAAGCCACTGAAGTTGCTATTGAGCGCACTTCGTGAATGTGAGACTTGACTAGGCGTGCGTCCTCTTCGTTGATGTGCCTGTGCGCCTCTAAGATGAGTTCCTTGACGAAGAAAGCCAGGGCATTCTTGGATAAAGGTTTGGTTGGATCTTTCACTGAACACCACAGGTTAGAGGAACGTCCTCTGATGCTGGCCGTTCTGGCTAAGTAAGTTTTGATAGCTCTAACGGGCACAAAGAAGCCTCCAATTCTTGAGGGCCAGCCACTTGGAGAGGTTCTGAATGGTAAAGGACCGAGGCCACGGGTTGGAAGGAGACTCGTTCTTGGCCAGAAAATTCAAGGTGAACGAGCAAACAGCATTACGTTGTGAAACCCACTTCCTTGTCAATGGCTTGTATTTCACTAACCCTCTTTGCCGTTGCTAAAGTAACTAGAAAAAGGGATTTCTTAGTGAGGTCTCTAAGAGAAAGATCTTCTAAAGGTTCGTACCTTGGAGACATCAACCACCTCAAAACTACATCTAAATTCCAGGCAAGGGCAGGTTTTGGGGTCTTAGCTGTGTCTAAGGACTTGAGGAGGTCTGACAAGTCTCGTTATTTGATAGGTCTAACCCCCTATGGTAGAAGACGGAGGACAGCATAGCTCTGTAGCCCTTGATGGTTGATGGCATCAATTTTCTTGAATCCCTCAAGTAAATGAAAAAATCGGCCAGTTGAGTTATCGACGTCGAAGAAGAGGAGATACTATTTTTTCTACACCAGTTCCTGAAGACTGTCCACTTGGATTGGTATAATTTGCTCGAGGAGTCCCTTCTGCACCTCGCAATAGCCTCTGCAGCCTTGCTTGAAAAACCTTGCGCTCTGATGAGTTTCCTGACAGTCTGAAGCCTGTCAGAGCGAGAGTGGACAATCCCTGGTGGAACTTCATTAGGTGGGGTTGTCTGAGAAGCGACTTCTTTTGAGGAGAAGCCTTGGGAAGTCTATCAGGAGATCTAGCAGGTCCAGGAACCACTCCTTCCTTGGCCAGAACGGGCAACGAGGATCAGCTCGACCTTCTGATGGAATTTCACTTTTTATCACCTGCCTGATGAGCCCGAAAGGAGGGAAGGCATAGGCAAACAGGTTCGTCCAGTCTAGGAACATGGCATCCACCAAGTGAGTCAGTGGGTCTGGAACTGGTGAGCAGAACACTGGGAGACGATGGTTCTTGGAGGTAGCGAAGAGATCTATTATGGGAGTGCCCCACAGATTCCACAGATCTAGGCACACTTGCGGGTGCAGGGTCCACTCCGTGGGAGAGTCTGGTTCCGACGGCTCAGTTGGTCCGCCAGGACGTTCAGCTTTCCTGCACAAACCGAGGGAACAGGGCCACCCTGTTGCTGTCCGCCCACAGAAGAAGGTCCCTCGCAGCTTTGAACAGGGCGAAGGAATGGGTACCTCCCTGTTTCCGGCTGTAGGCTAGAGCCGTCGAGTTGTCGGCGTGAACAGCGACTGCTTGGCCTGAGACGTGGGTCGAAAAGTCCTGGAGAGCGAGGTGAATGGCCAACAGTTCCTTGACATTGATGTGGAGCTTCTTCTGTTCGTCCGACCAAACTCCTGGCGTCCTGAGGTTGGCTAGATGTGCTCCCACCCAACACTGGACGCGTCTGAGAACATCTGCAGGGATGGTTGTCTTGGGAGGAGATCCAGACCCTCCGAAAGCCTTTCCGGCGATTTCCACCAGAGAAGATGCCCCTTGACGTCAGGGGGAATGTTGAAGACCGTGGAGTCCGTTTGGGTCCTTCTGTCCCAAGAGCCCTTGAGGAAAAACTGTAAGGGGCTCATGTGCAGACGGCCTAACCTTACAAATTGCTCTGCTGACGACAGAGTTCCCAGGAGAGCCATCCACTGACGGGCGGAGCAACTGTCCAGGAGGAGAAACTTCTCCACCGTCTGAAGGCAGGAGGAGACCCTTTTGGGAGACAGAAAAGCCTGAAAAGCTAGACTGTCCAGAGTCATCCCCAAATAAAGAATCCTCTGTGAAGGAACTAAGCTCGACTTTTCCATGTTTATCAGAATCCCTAAGTCCCGAGCTAACCTTAGGGTTCTGTGAAGGTCCTCCATGCAGCGGTCCCTTGATGATGAATGGAGTAGCCAGTCGTCTCCAGGTGCAAGGAGATCCGAACTCCCTCCAGGTGGAGCCAATGACCTATCGGGCGAGAATCCTGGTGAACACTTGCGGGGCTGTCGACAGGCCAAACAGAGGGCCCGGAACTGGTAAACTCTGTCCTGAAAACAAAGCGAAGATACCTCCTGGAGTCCTGATGTACTGGAATGTGGAAGTAGGCATCTTCCATGTCGAGGGTCACCATCCAACCCCCCGAGTTAGTGCCTGAAGAACTGAGCGGTTTGTTTCCATGGAGAACTTGGTTTCACTAAGTACAGATTGAGAGCACTTACGTCGAGAACTGGCCTCCAACCCCTGATGACTTGGGGACTACAAACAGGCGGTTGTAGAAACCTGGGGTTGACACGTCCTGCACTACTTTGATGACCGCTTTCCCTAAGAGAGACCGGACTTCTGTCTCTAGGGCCAAAAACTGACTGAGCCTCTTGAGTATGCTGTCAGGAAATGGGAGAATTGGAGAGAGAGGAGGTTGGGCGAACGGAAGGCGGTAGCCTAGCTGGAGCACTTGCACCACCTGCACTGATCTGCACCTCTGTCTCTCCATTCCTCCCAAAAGAGGCTGAGTCTGGCCCCCACCGGCGCATGGAGGACAGGGATCCTACTTACTGGTATGACAACCTTGTGGCTTCGAGGAGAACTTGTGACCCCTGGAGTTGGAGTGGGACCTTGAGTAAGGTTTGGACCTGGAGTTACGAAACGGATGCCTGTTAAGAGGAGATACCATCTTGGTCAAAGGAGCGGGAGCAGGCCTCGGTCTGGTGGAAGACATAGACAGGATGTGTGACGACGCCCTCTTATCCATGGCTGACAGGACGTCTTTCACTACTGCTTCTGGGAAGAGGCCCTCCTTGTCAAAGGGTGTGAACATCAACACCGTTCTCTGCGAAGAAGTCACAGCCTTAGACAAGAACGAGCACCAAGTTTCCCTCTTCTTCAGAGTGGCCATGGCGAAGAGGGAGGAAATTTCGCCTGCCGCATCATGGATAGCGATATCGGTGCAGGAAAGGAACCCCGTGATTTTCTCCAAGACGTCTTCTGCGACATTAGCCTGCTCCACCTGTTTAAAAATAGCTCCCATTGACCAATCGATAAAGCTGACAATCTCTAGGAGCTTGAAGAGGTTCCTGGAAAAATGTTCTACATCTAGGGCAGAAAAGAAGGTCTTGGCTGCCTCGAATGAAATGCGTCTTGAGGGGTCCACAAGGGCCAAAGTCCCCTTGTGCTGAAATTGCAGATCCCAGTGAAGGAGAAGCTCCTGTGCTGTAATAATTTTGCCTCCTTTTTGACAGCTTTGAAGGAGGGCAAAAAACCACTTACCGAGGACCTCTTAGCTTCCAACCACGCCTCTACCTCTTTAATGCTTTCTTGGAGGCGTGGAGAGTACCAACTTGGAAGTGAAGTGGCAGGACCTTGTTTTCCTAGACGCAACGTAAAAGTCGGAGAAGAGGGGCTGTCGGCTGAAAATGTTGATGGTATGACTGCAGCAGAAAGCTGAGTAGAGAAGCGTAATGTGAAGAAGGCCCCGATTCACTTGGGTCTTCCTCTTCACCAGAAAGAATCGGTTCCGTGCCCAGACCGTCCAGGAGTTGAGGAGGAACGACTTCTTTATCCTCAGGAATTCCAAGGACTTTGCGGACTACCTTTTCCAGCTTCTCTTCCAACAGAATAGACTCCTGGGAGGCGAGGATGTAGCCAAAGGAGCAGACACTTTCTGTGTAGGAGGAGGAGTAAGAGGCCCGGGCACTTGCGGCGGAACTTCCTGGAGAGGGCTAGGCCTCTTGACTGCACTAGGTGACCTGGGAGGAAGCGTCTGAAATGTATTTTCTTGATCGGATCCCACGCTGAGCAACCAGGTATAGGGCTGGCTGTCCTTTTCTTGAAGAGTTTAGTAACCCTAGGGCAGGAATTATCCGAAGATTGCCTCTTTAAGGGCCGAGAGGCCTGATCCCACTTAAACAGATGACAAGGAGGGGATCTGAAGAGCTGGAATACGAAGAGACTGAAGATGAACTGCTGCTACTCACCTGAAGAGCTTAACCTTAGGTAGTTCCGTTTTAACTGCGACCGCCTTGATGAAGCTTCTGGGGACACCATCCTGTGATGTCGGCGATGGCGAGAAGATCGGCGCGTCGATGGATCACTTTCATCTCTCCCTGAAGCTTTTCGGCGCTCGAAGGAGTCAAGCTTACTACTTCCGCCACCAGGACTAAGGCTTTCCTGTGCCTTTGAGGACAAGCCTGCTCGTGGGCAATAATTTCTGACCTTTTACGCCAGCGCCGGACTGTCTTCTAGCCTCAGAAGGCTGAGCGGGACAGTTGCCTTTGCTCAAAAGATTCAGAAAAAACGAGCAGACTCGCCTGAAACGCGATCGCGAACAACCACATTGTTATCACCAACACCAACACTGACGTCATCACCGGCGCTAATGCCCGGACTACGGGCGAACGCACTAAACTTAAGACCGACTCCATGAAACCGTTCATTTGCGCTTCCATTTGATTTCTGAAAAGAACAAATTCTGATTTATCAGCCTCGAGGCTGGGCTTGGCTTTAGGGAAAACATACTGGGAAGCTGGTGAAGAAGAGGGGGAATATGAGAGGGGAAAGAGCAGCGGGAGGGGGTAGAGAGGAGGGGGAACAGGTAGAGGAGGAGGAAGGAACAGCCGGTAGAGGAGGTGGCGCCAATGCCACCACTGAAGAAGATGATAGCCCTAGCTTCCTTACGCAAAGGCTTTCCTATCCCTATCCTAACCAGCTTTATCTGATGGGAACTGTATGTTTGCCAAAACTCCTGACTCCATTCCATACCTTCACTGCATGTGTTCTCCTGGGAACACTCTTGACCCCTACATGCTGTACACAAAGAATGGCGATCGTATTTAAGTTTAACTAGTTTGGCGGAGCACAAATTCCCTGCGCAAACTCTGGATCCAGAGAAGCTTGAATCCGACATAGCTACAAATTCCCAGAGCTAGGCTAGCTAGATTAATAAACAGGCAATTGAGTACTTCACCAAGGAGAGACATACAACTAAGCACAAGCAGACAAAGGAAACCAAACAGTTTGAGGCAGATGGACGCGAGATGCATTCCCAATACGCCGAGAATGAAACTGACCTGGGTCTATGGGTATGTCTCCTGCCACGCTACCCCCACCGGCATCCGGTGGGGTTGGATCTCCGCCAATTTTATCAGCGTTCCCAACAAAGTTTGAAAATTTATATCTCGGACGTGTCGATTTTAAAGAGATAAAAGCTTTTACAGTGTTTTGGTAAGTCATTATAATGAAATTGAAGAAATTCTGTTCCAGTCTTCCAAACACAATAATCAAGGAATAAGACACTTGTTTCTGAAACTATTTTGGATTTTCTCTCTCACTATTGGGCCTTATGTGACATGGGAATGAAGTAGTTCCTCTGCTATCAAGCTCATCTGCCTTTTGACATAAAACTGACCTAGCAACAAGATGAATTAGACTCCTCCCTCCCTTTGAATTTTTTCACACTGCCTAAGCAGACAAGAAACCCATATGCTATTGTTAAAGGTTGTAACACTGCCTGCCAACCCACTACCACTTGCCACTGAGTGCTAGTGCAGGCTACCAGAGGAATAGAAAATGAGCTAACTACTTGTGTTGTAATGTGCATTAACACTGCCAACTGTAAAGATAATGGAACCACTACTACTATGGATGCACTGATGATAACTGCATTCATGGACACCTTGCAGTGATGAAATTACATAACTAGCATAACAACATGCTATCATCTAATAATGAAATCTTAAAAAGTCAACACACAATACTAAAAATGAAGATTTGAAATTCTGGACCAAAAATAAAAAAACTCCTACCTCTTCCTCAAGGGTCTGAAGACGAGCCCATTCAGCCGATATGTTTCCATGAGTAATTTCCTTTGTTAGCCCTACTTGGCTTAACTTTGCCTGAGGATATAAGCAACTTGATACAAATTTTCAAATAATGAGACAGTTCTTAAAACAATCATGCTATTATACAGGGCAGCAAATAAATAAGAAGTCACTCAAAATACTGTACTGATAAAAAAAATTCACAGATTTGTTAAACTCCAATTTCAAGCAAATAAGTATAAAATTGTCTAAAAACTTACTTTAGGTTACATAAATTTACATGCTATTTAAATAATATTAATTATTTCTCTTTCTCCTTATATGCCATACTTCAGAGTTATAGCATTATGCTAACATACTCTGCCCTAAAATGGAAGACTGCACTATCTGCAAAAATACAAAACTGAGAAAAATGGTAAATACTGCAGTTTTCCCTTGCTTACTATCGGTTTTGGATACTGCAAATGGGACCCCATAAATAAAGCATTGAAGAATCATTCTGAAGTCGCAGTAACTTGTGTATTAGTATTTCACAAGCCCAATAGGTGGCATATCTCAATTTCAAAAATTTTGCAGATACTGCATTTTCCATTTTAGGGCAGTACTGTTGGGGTACTGAAGACTCCTACTACAGTATCTTGCACAGCAACAAACTATCACATTCACTCTCCTGCAATCCCCTCACTGAAAGCTATATTTCATAAAAGTGATATTCTACCCTTCCTTATAAAAATTTTTATCTATTCAGTTTATTTCAAACTTGTCTCAGAGAAATCACATGCTGAAACTTTGTTCATGACAACCCATGTATCATATTAAAGACTTATTTGTGGTCTTGAATATCCCCCAGATTCACAGTCTCCTGTCCACTGAAGTAGTAAACTTTCACAAAACTGGTGGCACCTGGACTCACATCCATCCACCACCCAGCTCATATTTTCTGAGCCTGCTGAGACATCAAACACTCTGCCCAGTGCTCCCAAACCTGTTTTCCTCATAAGATTTATCAGTTTTTCAAACCATACTTTTGCACATTAAAAATACATATGCACATTAAAAATATTTAATACACTCAACTCTAGTGACAGTACGTCCACAAAGCATACGAGCCACAAGCCAATCAGCAACGAGGGAAGCTGGTACCCTGCTGTGTGATTGGCTACTTCCAACCCTTCCAGCCAACAGTGTGTCGTCATGGAGTTTCCTTATACTGTGAGGCATATACAGCAATATTATAGTAAAATATCTTTAACAGGATTAAAATTATAGTACTGATAATATACAGAGAGAGAGAGAGAGAGAGAGAGAGAGAGAGAGAGAGAGAGAGAGAGAGAGAGAGAGAGAGAGAGAGAGAGAGAGAGAAACTGAGGTATGTTTACATCGGAAACAAACAAATACGAGAAATGGCTGTTTTGAGATTTTGAAGGTTTGAAGGATTTTACTTTAACAGTAAGTATATGCTGGTTTACCTTTGCATCATATTTACATACAAAAATAAAAACACAAATTTTTCTTACAGATTTTATACTTAAAAGCATGAAAACTTATAAATTACTTTGAAAATTAAACAAACAGTTCTACAGGGTTTTTTGAGGATTTCGCAAATTTTGTAATTTGTGAAAAAATCGTGGATGCAAATTAGCTAAGTTCCAATGAAAATTTTGCAAATCTGTGAATTCGCATAACCTGAAGCTCATATGCACAGGGTATTACTGTACATTCATGCGGATCTACTTCCAACGGCTATTATTCCGCCGGTAATGATGTCACAGGTGTTGAGAAAATTGTCCGCATTTCTCCTAAAGGAATACCAAAGTACTTTTTCGTAATGATGAGCTTTGTAAAAAATCTTAGAGATAATGATTTAATATATTTTTGGTATGATAATTCCAATAATTATTTATTTTATTTATGTACCAACTAACGTAGCCTATAGGCTACATAACCTTTACCTAGTGCTTGGGAATAGACCAGGTAATCAGAGGTTATGAAATGTTTAGAAAAATACAGTATAGATATCCATTAGGTTTGTCTTAATTGGGTTAAGAAGCATTTGTGAATAAATCCTTGAAGGCAATGTTGCTATGGTAATTGTAAGTTAATATTTTAATACAATACTATTATTTTATGGATATGACCCACTGATCATGTTTCCTTATATCATACTGTGGACATGTACTTGTGACCACGTAGACCTGGATTAATATGAAGTGTTTGCGGCCTATCCTGTGACAGAGGTAGCTAACACTAGGTAGTTTTTATTAAAAATTTGTTCCTTTTATCTCTACTGGGCGACTATTATTACACAGGCCCTACACATTGCCTGTGCCACAGAGAATTGCTTAGTCTGCTTTTTGCCTGTGGAAATGGCTCTTAACTACCTGCCATGAGCCAGCCCTTGATGGAATAAAAGAGAATCTGGTTGAAGGCTGGACATGTGTGAGATATGCCACATGCTTTTTTTTTTTTTAACGTTAGTTTAACCAGACCACTGAGTTAATATTAACTCTCCTAGTTCTGGCCAAAGGATTAGACAAGCTATTTAAACTCTAATAATTTAATTAAACCTAGCGACATATGTTAATCTAAGAACTAATTAAGTTAATTAAGAATATATTAAAAATTATTCTATGAATCTTATATTTTATCGTATAAATGATTAAATTTAAGGAATTTTAAAATATTAAAAGTGAAAATTTGTCATTTTCTGACAGTATATCTTTAAAGGAATATCTTCTAAATAAAATGTCTCTTTGGATTCTATATTTTGGACAAACCTTTAAAATATGCTTTACTGTTATTTGTATATTTCAAGCATTGGTATAACCATGGGGTTAATTACTCATCAGGTAACCATGTGTCAGTTTAGTGTGACCAATTCTTAGCGTGTCAACATTACTGAAAATCTGCGGCAATTCTGATAGGATGATGGCCACGGGTCTACAGTTTCTTTTACTTTCTTAATTTATTGTTAAGATTGCTTTCCCTCCAGTTATTTTGCCATTTCTTCTTAATCACCGCTTTACTGTATCTAGTATAATCTTCTAATGGTAATAATTCTGCTGATATTGGGAGTGTTCTAGCCTCTTTTGCATAGGTGTCAGCTTTTTCATTGCCTTCTAATCCTATGTGAGATGGTATCAACATAGAGTAACAGATATCTTTTGCATTTTCATTTCATGTAATGTATGCCTAATTTCATTTACAATTTTATTTTTTGGAGTATAAGAGTTTATTGCATTTATTGAACTTAGTGAATCGCTAAAGATGGTTACTTCATTAAACTGGTTTTTCATATATAGTTGTTAATGCTGTTTTTATTGCTAGTAATTCAGCAGTGAACACTGATGCTTTGTTATGTAAAGAGGCTTGGCTCTTTATATTGTTTCCGTAAACAGCGAGTCCAACTCCCATATCATCTTTGGAACCATCAGTTTTGGTGGCAAGTTTAAATGATGAAAGAGCTCATTTTTAAATTGCCTATATCAGTTATAGGTTTCAACAGGAGTATGGAAGGAGACCACTGTACATCTTTCCAGCAAAACTGTGGCAGTATATTTCCATTCCTTTCTGAGCAGAATCCACATTTTGGCCAATACTCCAAGAGCTGTGGATTCTAGGAACTCCCACTTGAACTCCTCCATTGGAGACAAGTCTCTTCTTGGGAGAGAGGTCACTGATACCTGACATTAAGTGGATATAGCCACTGAAATTTCCTTTCTGAATCTGGGAGAGAGAACAGTCTTCTTTACACAAGACAAATACTTCAAATTAGAATCTTGTCTTTCCCATGCAGCAATCATGTATTGAGGGGACCATGATAGGGTCCAACCAACCCCAACTGAAGTGTTTGTACCTTCTAGGGGGTACTGACAGATCCTGGACTTCTATACTGCTAGGCAGTGGTGATAAGACTACCTTGGCTCAATCAGTTTATGCAAGCTTCCTTGATAGGGAAATTCCGTTTGCTGTACAGTAGCTCACTGAGATAACGGATTAAAGGGTCACAGGTATGTATATTTATACCCTGTACCCCTTAAACTACTGTAAAACACTTACACTGCCTATTCTAACAGTTCACTGCCTAATTTAATGGGTCAAACAAAAATATATCATAAATTATACTAAAACAATTTAATATTTCAAACAAAAATACACCCCTAAACCATCATCCCAGAAAACCCAAAGTCATCTTACATTACCCTCCTACAAACCAGTCACTCTTAAGTATACAAACCCCTAAAATGCTTATAACAATGATTTACTAATTTTAAAATATTAATATTAATGTAAACAGAGCAAAATATCTATACAGTATAATACAAATTAAATAAATGTCTTACAGAAGTGTGACAACTAGTCAAGTTACTCCTGTATACGTAAGCATATTCGTTTTCTCTCACAGTACCATTCCGTTTTCTTTTTTGCTATAAAGCATATACCATTTGTATAAACAAACAGTACTCATAAAGTAAGATAAAAGCCTTATTATTAATATAAATTGCAGGGCAGTAAAAGCTTTAGCATAATTTTTAAAGTTGAAAGCAATGTGTAAATTAATAAAGGAACAATAACAATAACAAACTTTACCTAGCTGTACAATAAACATGGAAAATATCTGAGTAAAATAATAAGTAAAAATGAATTAAATTAGCCTAGCCTCGATCTGGAGGTGAAAACCCTCATATCGATATTTCCATTTCACACCGATATATCCGGAAGTATGATGTACCACAGTCCGTTATCTCAGTGAGCTTCTGTGCTTTCTACTCTGCCAGGCAGTGATGATACAACTGCCTTAGCTCATCAATTCATGCAGGCTTCCCTAATAGGAATTTCAGCTTGCTGTATCTTCTATACTGCCAGGCAGTGATGATACAACTGCCTTGGCTCATCAGTTCATGCAGGCTTCCCTGATAAGAAAATTCCGCTTGCAATGCTTTCACAATTCCGGGAGAAAATCATGAATAGTATCACGGATGACCCCAAGAGAATGTAACTCCTTTGAGGACTCGCTACTGACCATCAGCACAGAGATGCTACCCATGATTCCCAAGAAGAATTCATGTGTCCTGGATATGGAATTGGGTGTTATATGTAAAAATTTCTCATCCTCTAAACTTGAGGAATGAGAGGCTGCACAGTCTGCCCGGGCAGAGATAGGATTCTCACCGAAAATCTAGGTCATGGGAACAGGGTAATAAAAACCTAAGCTCAAAAAAAGGTGATTCAGTTGTCTAGATCCCTGTTGAAATCAGGATGGATAATAAGAGACAGCCTAATCACTCCCAGAGCTCCGACTGGTAACAACTGAGACCAGGTTGGACAATAAAACCTCAAATCAGAATGTAGTACGGGCACCAATACCTTCCCCTCAGAATGATACTGATAACCCTTGGCAAGACACCTCAGTTTGCATCCTTTAACCAGATGGAAAATATCTCAATAATGAAAGGAAAACTGACTGAAGTTGAGCATACAGAATTTCAGGACAGAGCGGCCTTTAGCAATCCTCAATGGTGCTTGGTCCCTCATTCAATAGGAATTCAGAAACCATTGAAGGAGATGGTTACTCTGCCTAATAATATAGCAATGAGAACCATATAAAAGCAACCATATTAATAAAAGCAATTGAAGAAAATTTTCTTAAGTTTAATACAAAATATAGTACAACAACAATTTTACAGAACCAATAACCTCTCAGGGAGGCATCAGCCTTCTGTCTCTTCACTTTTGAAACAGTCATGTAAAGATGGAATTTCAGAATTTTGTGATGACTGGGAAATGAGATTTTATAGCAGAAATAAAGCCATTTGTCTCCACCATCCCAGTATCTGATAGTGCTACAAAGGAATGAGCAACATTTGTCCTCCCTTATGAGAGAAAAAAGCTCCCATTGGTCATGGCTTCCCAGCCATTTGGGATCCTTACGGGCAAAATCGCAGGACAGCCATGGCTGAATTTTATGCTAGCCTCCACCCAATTAAAGTTTCCAGTGTCTTCCAGAACAATGTTCACTGCAGTAGCCAAAACATTTATGTGGACCCTATTGGGAGTACTCTATGACTTCTTGGAGTGTCGCATTACAGCTTGAAAGGAAGCATTGGTGGGCTCCAACATTTTGCAACCCAATGTAACTTCCCTACTGCTTAATTCCCCTATCTGTTGGGAACCTTTTTGAAGAGTCTGTTGTTGCACAACTCACTGAATGAGCCCGACAACAGAAGTGCACAATATGTAAGTACTTTTTCAAAAAACCAGACTCCCTTTTAAAAAGGGGCCATAGAGAAAGATGGCTTTATTCGCCACCACTCTTCAGCGTCCCCAAGCAGCATTTCTCCAAACAAAACAAACATATGTTTTGCATAAATTTTATATATAGAGGGAGTTCAGGAATGAAGGATCGGCAGACTCCTAGTAAAAATCTTGGCATGTTTCTTAATGAGAGTGCAGAACAGTAAAAATTTTCATCTTAACAAGTTCCATCACCAGCAGACTTTTTCTGAGTCTGGGACTTTGTTGGGCTACTCTTTGCGGCCAGCTGTCTCTTCCCAAAGCATTCAAACCAGAATAAGGAAGGACTTAGAGTTATTCCCTGCATAGCCCAGTTTTTCCAGACGACAATTTGAATGAAGTTGGGCCTGTTACAGTTTGAGTTTGTGGTAGATCTAATCCTGAGATTGTGACTGTAGGATTTAACAGAGTTTGGCTCTCACATGCCAGGAAAAGGCTTTGTGATCATCTTCATCTGAGTTTGAGAAGATACTGGCAAAAAGGCCAACCTGACTCCACCATCTGTACAAGTGATAATACATATGGATGCCTCCTTGACAGATTAGGGAGGCCACTGGGAGGATTGTCAGGTGGTGGGAAGATGATAACCTGTTCTGAGGGAGTGTCATACCAGCTTCCTGGGGCTATTGGTTGTCTTTCCATCTCATAAAATTGAAAGCTCCAAAAGGGACCAACATTATTTGATCCTAAACAATATCACTGCAATGTCATATCAAGAGGTTAGGCTCATGCCGAGCTCTTCTGAAGTCAGCAATTGCTAATACGTTTCCACGACCCGAAAGTGGACCGGTTTGCCAAATGCAAGAACCATCAACTTCCAGTGTATGTGTCTGAACCTAACATTCAGGCAATAGCAAGAGATGTGTTCCTACAAAACTGAAACAAATGGAGGACAATATACCCTTTTCCTTCATTGTCCCAGATTTTGAAAGCTCTGAACAATCCACTATCTTTTAACGGAACTGCTTGCCTAGCGGCCTTGAATTAGCCAAACAGTCACTGGTCCCTTATTCAACAACAGGTGGAAGAATAGATTCCATTGCTGTCCACTGTTCTATCCCAGACAGGAGGAGGAGAAATTGTCTATGCATCCTCCCTTCTGAGCTGTGACCCTCACATGGAATTTTAAATCTAGTCTACTGTGAAGGTTATTTGCCTCATATTGCTAGGTATCTAGTGCAAAAACTAAGGACTTCATCTATCCAACATACCATTCCATATAGAAAATGTGGTTAGATTACCTCCACAATGAGAACCCAGTTGAAATCTGTTAAAACAGTTTTACATTCTATTATCTTTTGAGGTCAAGCACCTTGCTATTATAACAATCATGGCATACAAGGCAGCATTGGTGGAACCCTTGCTTTATGGTTTGGAATTTATTCTAACATACAAATTGTTAATTCCATTCTCCAGTCTTTTACACCGCAAAGGTCAGCTCCTGCAAGGTTTCCCATTACCTGAATAAGGTTCTTAGACTCCTGTCATCCCCTCAATTCATGGGCCCAATACAACTACAACTCATATACTCAAAAAGGCAGTCTTCTTGACTGCTTTGGCATTAGGAGCTCGGATTAGTGTACTGGGCTCTCTTACAAGGACAAAATTTCACCTCTAATACATCTAGTTGTCATTTGCTGTTGTCTCCTGGCCTATCATTCCTAGCCAAGAATGAGAACCTTTTTAAAGGGAAAATCCCCTTTTCTGATAACAGAATTACGCCCGGTTCAAGCATTTACGGTTTACCTAGATGTCATGGCAAACATCCCAGAAGGTCCTGTTTTTCCCACCCTTGGCTGAGAATCATTTTAGTGGCCATTATTAAAAAGGCAGACACTCACTCCTTTCCTAAGTCACATGACATCCGAAAGGTGAGTATATCATAAACTTTCTTCAGAAATGTTTCCTTCAAAGAAGTCTTTGAGTAAATGGAGTGGTTATTAGAGACAATATTCCTGAACTGATGAAGGTGCAATAATCCGACAGCCAGGCCCAAAATAATTAGGTAAGTCACTGTAGAATCACAATGGATAATACATTTATAGGCTTCTGTCTCATGTTCTTTATTGCCAGACCCAATGGGTATCTGGAATAAAGAAAAAGGTTGATAAACTGTGACTTTACCTTGAATAAAAAATTCCTGGAACACTATTGCCATGAGAATGGTGGTCAAGCAGACATATTGCTGGGGAAGACACAATAATCCTGTAGCCAGAGCTGATATAATTAGGTAAGCCACCTTCACACAAGAAAGAATAATAATACATATATAGGTTTGTGTATTGATTCCTGTTCTTTATTGCCAAACCCTGTGGGTATTCAGAATAAAAAAAATGGTTGATAACCTGTGACTATACCTTAAGGGCTCCATAGACATTATGATCGCCGTATCTGGTCACTTGAACCGAAGTAAACCTCACTGCCTATGGTGTTCTCCTCTGACCAAAAGTGGGTGGAGTCCGTTGGCCTCTCAGACCAGCTCGCAACCTGCCATTGCCAGGTTCGTGGCTTCCGTTTTAGTTCAGATGACTGGAAGCCTCCATGTCTATGACGTGATCTCAAGATTTACTTCAGTTTCAACTAGATGCTGAAAGGGTAACATGGCAGCTAATTTTTCAGATGAGTTCTTGGAGGAGTTTATTGAACATCGTAGGAAAAGCAAAATGAGGCTTATGATAAATTAGTTTGAAAATTTCTAGGAAAAGGATTTATAACACATATAAAATATATATATATATATATTGTTATATATATATATATATATTCATTGTAATAGATTTATATAAGATAATATATATGTATTTATATGAAATGATGTATGTATATATATATATATACAAAATATATATAATATGATAAATATATATGATTTATTGTTTGATTGTAAACCTATAAATACCATCACTGTAATATGTAGAATGTATAGTGTTGCTATATATATATATATTAGATTTTTATAAGTATATAGTATTAATATATATTGATTTATAGATATATATATGTACATAAACATATATATATATATGGCTAAAACTATATATATAAACATATTGACTTATATTGTAAAATGTATCATTATCTTGGTTAGTCAAATACTGTAGTCCTGATTCCTCAGTCCTGCTTCTTCACCCACTAATCAAGAACCTAATCAACTAAACTCACTATCATCTTGTTGATATTTTAAAATATATTACCTCACCAAAGCCACTTAAAGGGATGCTTGTAGCAACCTTGATTGTACATGAATCAATTGATCAATTATAAAAGTCATATATATATATTGCAATAGCTTACTTTCATATATTGTATTGCAATACAGAACATAAGATATATGTACTATACTCATATATATATATTGTAATTATCAAATTTATATAATTATATATACTGTAATTATGCATATATATTATGCATATATATTATTATATTTGGTAAGCCATATATTATCTTTTAAATTATACAGTAAGCAGTATATTAATATATTATGTTCATATATTAACAAAATTGCCATAAATATTATAATAAAGGGATTTTGACAAAGGAAAAATCTATTTCTGAGAAGGTCCCGTGTCACCCGGTGAAATTCCATTACAGCACGAATTTCTAGGTATAACCTTGCTAGATATACCAGAGAAAAAGAGCTTTCAGGAAAGCTGGGGTTACTACCCCCAGTCGAGCATCTTCTAGGAAGACGTCGGTATAAGGAGGGGTGAGTGAATACCACTACCACGGAAACCTACTCAAAGATCTCTCCCTATCAAAACCCCGGAACAGAGCGGTGAGCCGTTACAGCCCCACACCAAACACCCGCCAGGACGGCGACACCAGCGCCACCTACCTCATTCCATGCTAGCACTAACCCCAGACTTGGCATGTGCAAGAGGGGGAGAGTACTAGGTGATTCAGGGAGGGTCACCGGGTGACATCGGGACCTTCCTCAGAAATAGATTTTTCCTTTGTCAAAATCCCTTTTCTGAGTCCAGTCCCGTGTCAGCCGGTGAAATCGTGATAGAGAATCATGCCAAGGCTGCAACTACCAGGAAAAAGAAATGGGGGTAATCTGAAGAAAAGGCAAAAGTTTTACCAAAATAAATTTTAATTAAGCAATCTCTTCCGTGTAGCAAGAATACTAAGACTAAGGCATATTAAATCTAAGGCACATCAAAAAACTTAATACTATGAGACATGGGAGGTCCCCGACACACGGACGGAGAAGAAAAGAACAAAAACTTAAAATTACTTAAAGCAAAGTGAAACATGAAAAGTGCACAAAATAACTGCAAATATAACCTTAATACTATACACATAAACTTATTCTAAACACGTAAGAGAAAAAATCAATGAGCATTAACATATACATTATCTGGGGTAATGTGAGCCAAATAAAACTGTCCAGTACCCCATAAGAAAAACAATCATGGCATGTCAGATTACACTTTTTCCATCAACAGGTACAAGAAACATCAATATGAGGAGCCAGGCAGTGAGGTATAATCAACCAGGAGAATAAGCAGAAAAGTAAATGAGGCAGGCGGGCGGGGGAAAGGAAAGGACAAGGATATGATTAATTAAGGTGGGGAGATGACACTTCCCACAGCTATGGTAGAAAATTTCAGGGCTTGAGTGTTTTTAAATAGTGGCGTTTAAACACTAGAGGTGATTTCCAACCCGTAAATTTAGATAACTCTGAGAAGTCCATATTATGAAAGTAATTAATGGAAGTAGCAACTGCTCGAATATCATGAACCTTGGGAACTGAATCTGGGTTGGCCTGTTTAATGAAATAAAGAATTTGTTGTCTTATAGCATTTAGTGAAAGAGTACCACCTTTCTCCCTGATAAAAGAGGACCCGACTTACTCTGTGGAGTTCTTAAAAGGTAAGATTTAAGTGTATAAACTGGACATAAAGACTGGTCTTGAGGAAGGGGCACCACCTTCCAAGGAGACCACCTGTCCTGTGGGTCTTCGTTCTTAGCTAAAAATCTAGGGTCAGGGGAAAGGAGGACCTCTCCAGACGGGAGGAAGTTCACATAATTATCACCTCTAGTGAGAGCCGACAGCTCTGAGATTCTAGCACCTGAAGCCAAGCTAATCAAAAATAAAGTCTTCCTTAACAGATCCTGATAAGAGCAATGAAAGTTATCCATCTCTGATGCTAACTTGAGGACGTCATTGAGAAACCACGTAACAGACTGTGGGCGTGATACTGGTCTCAGACAGCGCATGCTCTGGGGATAGATGAAAAGTAAGAATCTGTAAGGTCGATTTTAAAGCCGTAAAGAAATACTTTCTTTAATGCTGACTTGATTGTGGTAATAGTGGCGGAGCAAGGCCTTTCTCAAACAATGATCTAAAGAAGGAAACTCCTAAATTAGCTGTCATGATTTTGGCTTCAGATGCTTTTAGGAAGGAGGCTAATTTTTTGACTGCTGAGTCATACTGTCTAATAGTAGAATCTCTTTTATCTGATTCTAAAAACAGAGTGTTGACAGGGTCAATGTTCGCTCCTTTTTGGGCTGCGAATTTTATAAAGTCCATAAAACTAGGGCATTCTGAATTCTTGAGGAAGCTGACACAGTCTTGGTTTGTACTGTCTGAGTCAGAATGGGCTTGGGAATCCGAAGACTCCGTAATCCCAGTTCCTGAAGAAGAGGGAACCAATTGCTCTTCGCCAATAGGGGCTACTAGGGCTAATTGACCTTTGAATGTCCTGAGTTTGTGTAAAACTTTCAGCAGTAATTTATTGGAGGAAAAGATAAATCTTCTCCCAATTGTTCCAATCTACTGTCATTGCGTCTATGGCATACGCCTGAGGGTCCAGGTTGGGGCCACATAACAGGGGAGCTTGAAGTTGCTCTCCGTTGCGAACAGATCCACTTGGAGGCCCGGAACCCGGCAAATCCATTTGAAAGATTCCACGTCCAGGGACCACTCCGTCTCCAACGGAGTAGTCCTGGACAGGGAATCCGCCACCACGTTCCCGCACCCCGCTAGGGTGGGTGGCTGACAGGTGCCAGCCGTGCTTGTTCGCCAGGGGAGAAGATAGCAACCATTACTTGGTTTACTCGGCCTGATTTGGAGCCGCCCCTGTTGATGCAATGAACTACCACTGCGCTGTCCAATACCAACCTGATATGAATCCGGTTGGGGGCGGATTTTCTTCAGAGTTAGAAAGACCGCCATAGCTTCCAGGGTGTTTATATGGAACTGCTGAAACATTGTGGACCACGTTCCTTGTACTTTTGTTTTGGTGAATATCCCCCAGCCGCTTAGGAAGCGTCTGTGAACAACTAGTGCCGGAGGGGGAAATTGAAGCGGAACTGTATTGGACAGGCCCTTTGACCGAGGCCCAAGGACGCAATCTTGTCTTTAAGATTTGAGGAATGGAGGAGACCTTGTCTCTGAGCTTGACATTGGCTCGACTCCGCCACACTCTGTTTATGTCTTTTAATTTCGCTTTTAATAGCAGGTCTGTCACTGAGGCAAACTGAAGAGATCCAAGGACCCTTTCTTGGGACCGACGGGATGCTGATGGATTTTTGAGGAATCTCTTGGTGAGAGATGCTATCTCTTTCCTCTTGGGAGGCGGAAGGGACAGCGTGTGAGATGACAGATCCCACTGGAGACCCAACCACTGAAACCGGGACTCGGAGTCAGGCGGGACTTCTCTCTGTTCAGTTGAAAACCTAGCGACTCCAGGAAATTGATGACTATGGACGAGCTTTCTGACACTCCGGAACTGTTGGTGCCCAAATTATCCAATCGTCCAAATATGCTGCTAGGGATATCCCTTGAGACCGGAGTTGTTGTACTACCGTGTCCGCCAGCTTTGTGAATATCCTGGGCGCAATGTTCAGACCGAAGGGCATGACCCTGAAGGAGTAGGCTTGATTCCCGAGTCTGAAACCGAGGAACTGAGAGAAGTTCCGCGCAACCGGGACGTGATAATAAGCGTCTGAAAGATCGATAGAGGTGGTGACGGCTCCACGCGGAAGTAGAGTCCGCACCTGAGCTACCGTAAGCATGCGAAATTTGTCGCATTTTATGTAGAGATTTAGACGCGACAGATCCAGGATCACTCTTTGCTGATCGGAGTCTTTTTTGGGAACAGTGAATAACCTGCCTTGAAACTTTAGGTGCCTTACTTTCTTTATTGCTCGTTTGTTGAGCAATTCTGTCACATAATCCTTTAGGATTGATGGGGTGGCTGGTAAAACCTGGTTAGAGGAGGAGGGTTTTGATCCAGCTCCATCCTAGTCCTTTGGACACAATGCTGTGTGCCCAAGGGCTGAAGGTCCATTGGTCCCTGAACCAAAACAGGCGACCGCCTACCTGTGTTCTCTCAGTGGGAGGGAGCGGGTTTATTCCCCTACCACGTCCAGGTCTTCCCCTTGGGGTGGTGTTGGGCTTCCCCTCTATGAGGGCTTTGCCTCTTCCTCCCTTGCAACCCTATTAAGGCCGTGAAAGTAACCACGGCCCTCATATGTGGGGTTATGCTGGTGAGGCCACATAGGAGGGTGCAGCTGGTTGGACCAGCACATACTGTTGGGGGTGAGCCTTGGAAGTAGAAGGCTGTGCCACTGCCGAGACCGGGACGGCTTGGACTACCGCCTGATGGTGGGCCTCTTATGCCTCCTGAAGCGTTTACCTCCTCTCGATTGGGGCCGGCCGATTCTGGGGTCTTACGCTTATAGGCCGAAATGCCCAGCGAGAACGAAGACTCTGGTTGGCCCGTGTAGCCTCGGCCATAACATTCGTGACCTCCTCTTCAGGGAAGAGGTTAGGTCCCAGATCGAGCTTTTCACGAGCTTGTTAGGCTCGTGGCGGATAGTCGCATCGGCAAAGATGAACTTCCTACATTCCAGTCTGGCCATGATAAATTCAAATAAGTCAGACTGGAAGCCTGCCAGCAAGGATTTAGCCAAAACCTGAAAGAAGGTTCGTCCGAGCAGGAGACGGCAGTAGCTTCAGTAAGGCATACGGAGTTCAAGGATCGGGCTAACTTAACCCGAGCATCAAACTCTGCTTTCAAAGAGCTTCCGGCAGCTTAGGGAGCTGCTCACTAAACTGCGTGGAAGCGCAGAAGGGGTCCAGCTTCCCGACCGTGAAAGTGGACGGGGCGTCCAGCCAGAACTCATTACTTCCTGGGAATACCAGGAAGTAGGGTCTGTCTCCCTTAGCTGTGGTAACGGATTACCATCAAAGCACGCTCGGGCCGTAGCCAGAGCGACTTTGTCAAGCAAGGGGTGGGAAGGTTGTCTCCCAGGGCAAACATAGTGAAGTTGCCCTTGAAAGGAGTCAACTTGTGTTGTCTGCCTGCCACTCCGTCAGAGTGCGAGAGAGCCGACTGAGCTTGGTCCCTAGGGACGATGACAGTCTCCCTAGGAACCTTGTCTGACCGAATCAAAGCTTCCTCCGTAAGCCTCACGAAGCCTGGGTAAGGGGGCAGGAGATCGGGGAAGAACTCCAATTCCTCCAACCGTCTCGTGCCAAGACCATCAAGTGTCAGTTGCCATCATGTTGGATGGCCCGGAGTGCAAAACGCCAAGGGTTACCGACATCGAACGGCGGAGGTCCGCAGTGTCGGGATAACATACTGTGGTTCGGCTGGGGGTGGGTGAGCCATTCCCGCCAGTATGTTATCATGACTGGCCAACTTCTCCGAGATTTTGTTAAATCTCGAATCTAGGTCCTCCGTAAACCGCTTATAAAGCTGATTAGCAAAGGCCTCTGCGTCAAAGCAGGTTGGCGAGGAGGGCTTGATTTTGCAGCCCTCTTACTCGCGCCTTTGCTGGAGGAACCAGACTTGCTCCCGGAGGCTACAGGTCCTGAAACCTTAGCCTTCGACGGGGGAAGGGCGATGCCTTCTTGGAAGTCGAGGACTTGTAGCCCTTAGCCTTCCATGAAGTCTTCAACTTCAACTTGGGGATAGCAGATGGAGCTCTATCACCCAAGGAGGAAGACTTCACAAAACCTGCAAAAGAAGAAATGGATGAAGCAGGGAGTCAAATAAAGGGGGGCCCGCCCCAACAACCTCACTTACCTCACCACTTACCACCTGGTCCTGCTCTACAGTTCATCGGTTCCAGGTTGAGATCCATGGCGGCTACATCCTCCGAGACCTCAGCGTAGAGGATATCCACTTGGGGTGGCTGGGTCTCATCCCGGATCTGCTGGATGATAGGGGTGGCAAGGTCTTCAGGCACTGCGGCCGCCACCCGTGCGCCCGGGGTAGAGCAAGTCCCTCAACCTGGCGTCGAGGCGTAGGGCTTCCCGGCCACGTTCCTTCAAAACCCAGCCACCCAGGCCCGGAGGGATTCCAAGGCAGACTTCTTGGAAGCTTCATCCGCCTGTGAGAAACCAACAATTAGCTAAGAACGAAAACCATTCCGGGAACCTCATAAACAATATACAATATATATGAGGAGCATAAGGCAGGAGTAATGTAAAGACTGTCACTTACCGACTCATCCTGGACAGTTGTGCAGAGAGCGAAGCAAACCTCACAACCATCAGGGTGCCAGACAACCAGGTCATCCAGTCGGACCGCACAACCAGCGTGGGTCCGACAAACTACGTGACCGTAGGGTTGTTGGAGGGAGGCGGTGCACCCGGCTCCTCACAGCGAACAGTCTGTAAGTAAAAAGTACATGAACCTCCCACCTAAGCAAACTAAAGCTGGCGAGGCCGGAAACTCAACTGCAACTGAATACTCCGGCGGAGAAGAACTCCTAATCATAAACTGGGCCAATAAGCTCTAAATTACATAGAGTGGAAGGTAAGGTTTTCAGACCCCGGAGTACTCCGGGGAATGAAGGAAAGAGAGACCAGGAACCAACCATAAGGGCTGCCAGTAAAATAACGGCGGAGCCCCCTGGTATAGGACCGGACTCACGTATTATATAATGAATTAAGGAAAATATTCCTGTAGATAAAGACTTATCTAAAAAAAAAAAAAACAAAAACAGTAATAAGTGATGATAAGAACTCAAGAGGACGGATGGATCCGCTCCTCTAAAAATGAAAAACCTTCCGCCCTTACTTCCCGCCGGAGAAACAAGACAGGTAAAATGCTCGTATGTTTCATAACATAGGCTGAAGCAATATAAATACCGTATCAACGTAACCCGACGGGAGATTCGGGAGAAGTGACTCGAACACGTTCAAACAAACCAAACCACCAACCCCAATACAGCGATGCTAGGGACAATATGGGAGGGAGCGAATCCTCAACCAACAGGAGAAGTCCCTGAACTCGGAGAAAACGCCATCTAGCGTCACCCGCACGAGTAGAGCAAGGCTGGAGAGAGGAGGAGGGGGAGGAGGGGAGGAGGTAGGCTACCAGGAAGGAACAGGAGACGGGAGAAACTCACCCGCTCAACTGCACCATACCTCCCAGACCATGAATCTTGGAAGGGTGGAATGACTGGAAGCAACACAACCCGAAGCCCGACTCTACCTAGGCGAAGCCTAATATGGACCTAACCTTAGTATAGGCTAGGAAAAGGGAGGGCAGAAGGGAGGAGGAAGCAACAGGGAGAGAAATTTTGTGCTGAGAACCAACCAGGATCGAGAATGGCGGGCAAGGGGCGACTAGCCTAGAGGAAACACATCCAAAGAACTCGATTCCCCCAAATGGAGGAAGAGGACTAAGGGGCTCACTCTGCCCACCTAAAAACGATCCCGGAGGAAACAGCAACAAAACTCCCTCAACCTGAACTCCTCACCCAGGGCAAGGGGATGGAAGCAAACAAGCCTACTCCACAAAATAACCATCACTATAAAAACTAAAATGTGCTCAACAGAGAGCGTAGCCTACCCGGGAAGCGGTTAGATCTGAGGCTGCCGCCAGCACCCGAGAGTAAACAAATAAAAAAAAAACAATAAAAATAAAACTAAAAGAGAAGAGAGCACCATCTTCAAGCAAAAATAATTAGCCTAGTAAGACCAAAAATAACAGGAACCCAACCTGGAGGGGGAACCTAGACGGGCATCACTCCCACAAAGGCCAGTAGGCCAATGAAATAATTCATAAAGGGGGGAGCCACATAAGGAACCACCAGGAAGGGGAACCAAAGGGCAAAATTTATCTATAACGACGAGGAGACAACTCCAACTGAAAAGAACAGAAGGAGTCGCCTCGCGATCGACATGGCTGGCAGGGGACGCCATGGCGACATAATAAGATCTCAATATTTATGAAAATCAGAGACCTTAACAGCCAAAAAATAGAACAAAACCCCACAAGAAGATGGTACTTAACTTGAAATGGTAAAGCTGCTCGACGCCATCTCAGAAAGCAGAAAAATCCAAAATAATGGAGACGAGCACACAAAAGAAACAGAGATTTCACGTGCTAGAAAATGGAATGAGGTAGGTGGCGCTGGTGTCGCCGTCCTGGCGGGTGTTTGGTGTGGGAGCTGTAACGGCTCACCGCTCTGTTCCGGGGTTTTGATAGGGAGAGATCTTTCGAGTAAGTTTCGTGGTAGTGGTATTCACTCACCCTCCTTATACCGACGTCTTCCTAGAAGATCTCGACTGGGGTAGTAACCCCAGCTTTCTGAAAGCTCTTTTTCTCTGGTATATCTAGCAAGGTTATACCTAGAAATTCGTGCTGTAATGGAATTTCACCGCTGACACGGACTGGACTCAGAAATATATATTGTATATATATATATATATATATATATATATATATATATATATATATATATATATATATCCCCCATATATATATATATATATATATATATATATATATATATATATATATAATATATATACATATATATATATACATATATATATACATATATATATATATACATCACACATTACACAGGTGAAAAATAAGAAACGTGGGTGCAGGTCCTGACCGTTTTGACTTTCATTTCAAGCCATTGAGAAGGACTGATACAGAGTGTGAGAAGTCACAAATATATATACTACAAGAACAGTACTAACGAATATACACAACACCTGTTAGAGGCTCCATATCCCCACTCTGGCGATCTAATTCAGAGGTAGGAGTGGCCTTTAAAACTCATTTGGCTAAAAATCACAATAGACTCTCCAGGGGACCCATTGCTGATAAACAGACCATACCCACCTCAGATCCACACCTGACAGGTGTCATGGAGGCGGAGTTTGGAAACTCATTAACCTTCTACCCTCATACTGTGTTTACAAATAAAATAACCAATTTTCATATATCTCTACTGCCTCCCATAAAGTTTAAACAATTTACAAATTTCTTTTGATATTAAAGGATCAAGTTTATACATCCCTTGACTGATATTCATATGGTTGTAACTTTCTTTTATGAAGCTAGATTCAATGATGTTCCCATTCAGTGCATTATTAGAATATACAATCCTTTTGTTCCTTCCCAGTTGATAGCATGATTGTTCTCACTAACATGTACAAATATACCACTGTTCCACTGGATCTTGTGCATATCTTCACATTTCTTATGTTGTTCAATTCTTTTTATGCTTTCCCGGTTTGGCCAATAGAAGTTGTCACAAGACTTACTTTTTATATTCACACCCTTTAATATTGTCTGGGGAGTTCTTGATAAGTACATTTTCATTGTTGTATTGTTCTTAAACCCAGCGACATTAACACCAAAAAACAATTCTTAAGTAGATGAGGGATATCTTTCCATACTATTATTATAAGGCAGAACAAGAAATTTTTTGTGTTGTAAGATGTAAAAACTTTTTGCTAAGTTAAATCAATTAGTACCATCAATTAAATTCAACTCATGGAAATGGAAAATGATGGGTGCATCTCTTCTGGATGTCCTCAGAGCGAAGAAATAGTAGTGGGTTTAAATATAGTGTGTATAGAAAACCCACTAACATTTCTTCCTATGTTGCGTATTCTGGACAAAGCAATAAGGTTAAAAAAGTCAGTGTTTTCATCTATGTTTTTAAGAGCATTATTATGGTATGTAGCCTGAATATATTGATGATGAAATAGATAAGATTAGGAATGCAGGCAAAAATTGAAATATCCTGATAGTGTATTAAACAGTGCATATGAAGCTGCAAAAGACTTTGTATCAAAACCAGAAAGAACCTTACAACACAAAAATTTGCTTGTTCTGCCTTATAATAATAGTATGAAAGATATCCCTCATCTACTTAAGAATTTTGGTGTTAATGTCTTTAAGAACAATACAACAATGAAAATGTACTTATCAAATGAACTCCCAGACAATATTAAAGGGTGTGTATATAAAATTCCGTGTAAGTCTTGTGACAACTTTTATATTGGCCAAACCTGGGAAAGCACTGGAAAAAGAATTGAACAACATAAACAAATGTGTGAAATAAAAGATGGAACAGTGGTATATTTGTACATACTAGTGAGAACAATCATGCTATCAACTGGGAAGGACAAAAGGATTGTATATTCTAATAATGCACTGGAAAGGAACATCATTGAATCTAAAGATAAAAGAAAATTACAACCATAATCTGAATATTTGGTCAAGGGATGTATAAACTTGATCCTTTAATATCAAAAGAAATTTGTAAATTGTTTAAACTTTAAGGTAGGCAGTAGAGATATACCAAAATAGGAATTATCATATTTGTAAACACAGTGTTTGTGGAGTACAGGTTACAAGAGTTTCCAAACTCCGAAGCCATGACACCTGTCAGTGTGGATCTGAGGTGGGGTATGGTAAACAGACAATGTCCCCTGGAGTCATAAAGATTTTTAGCCAAATGATTTTAAAACCAAACTCCTACCTCGTAAAGAACCTTAAACAGAGTGAGGATATGGAGCCTCTAACGGTCTTCGCCACAAATTCCGTTAGTACTGTTCTTGTAGTATATATATTTTCTGACTTCTCACACTCTGTAAACTCCAGGTCCTTCACAATGGCTTGAAATAAAAGTCAAAACCGGTCAACCTACACCCCGTTGTCTTATTTTAGACCTGTGGTAATGTGTGATAAATGAATCACGTACAAAAGTGATAATAATCATCATATATACATATACATAAATCATATATATGATCTTATATATAGGTACATATATATTTATTTCTGACTCACGTGGATTGCTAAGTGTTCAGGTGGAAAGCAGCAATAGCCGTTAAATCCACTAGGCCATGACAAGTCTCTGGGATTATACGAAATGCTTTTTGGTTACCTGAGAGACCTGGAGATGGAATCCTTCCCGTGAGTCAGAAATTCCATATTTCTGTTCCACACGTGATTGTGTGTTGATGATTTCTTTATATATATATATATATATATATATATATATATATATATATATATATATATATATATATATATATATATATATATATATATATATATGTATACAAGTATATATATATATGTATATATATATATATATGTATATATATATATATATATATATATAATATATATATATATATATATATATATATATATATATATATATATATATATATATTATATAGCCATATATATATATATATATATATATATATATATATGTATATATATATATGTATATATATATATATGTGTATATATATATATATATATATATATATATATATATATATATATATATATATATATATATATATATTAGAGAAGAGAAATGAATGATCTCACCCTTATTTATTTAATGAATTAAAACTTTACACCAGTGACTGGTTTAATTACCGAGAATGGACTCCCAGATTATGACATGGAATTATTATATATGGTCTCCCCTCTTATAAAAATAAAAAACACACTTGTATAAGACAACCAATATCACTGTACAAGAGGCTGCTGGCCACACTGCTTCCGTACCACAAGTTGTTCCTTAGGGCATATAATCCCAGAGACATGTAAAGCAATTATTCAAGTTATGGAACACGAGTTTATAAAGGTTAAAAGTAACTGCATTCTGTATGTTGCATACACAGCATCTTGCATATTCGAGTGGTATGTAGTCTAGTATGCAGTAGGTCTATGATCTGTTAAAGCAGAATAGGCCTTTAAATCTACGTTTCTGTCACCAAGTAAGAGTAAAATTTTCAACTTTTTTGTACTGAAAACTTTTAATTTATACAAGGAAAATTGAAATATTATTGATAATATTATCATAAACTTTTATTTTATGTATGGAAAATAATGTAACTTAAACAATAGTACTAAAACATATATACACATACACATATATGTGTGTGTGTGTATGTATATACACACATATATGTGTGTGTGTGTGTATTAGTACTATTATTTAAATTACATTGTTATTTTCTGTACATAAAATAAAGTTTATGATAATAACTTCAATAATATTCCAATTTTTCTTTTATAAATGTTAAGTATTGTTTACAAAAAAGTTGAAAATTTTATTCTTACTTGGCAACAGAAACATAGGTTTAAGGGCCTATTCTGCTTTAACGGATTAGAGACCTACTGTATACTAGG
Organism: Macrobrachium rosenbergii; assembly: GCF_040412425.1. Taxonomy (NCBI): domain Eukaryota; kingdom Metazoa; phylum Arthropoda; class Malacostraca; order Decapoda; family Palaemonidae; genus Macrobrachium; species Macrobrachium rosenbergii. The sequence goes on along the minus strand of NC_089795.1, from coordinate 14,758,417 downwards.
CTATGCAGGATGCTGTGTATGCAACATAATTACTTTTTACCTTTGTAAACTCATGTTGCATAACTTGAATAATTGGTTTACATGTCTCTGGGATTATATACCCCAAGGAACAACTTGATGCAGAAGCAGATCCGTCCAGCAACCTCCCCCTTCCCTTGATATTGGCTGTCTCATATGAGTGTGCTTTTTATTTCTAGAAGGGAGGCCATTTATAATAATTCCATGTCTGTCTGCTCGTCTATTCTCGGGTAATAAAACCAGTCACCAGGGTAAAGTTTCAATTCATTAATAAATAAACGTGAGATAATTCATTTCTCTTCTTCAACCACTGTTTAATCCAGGTTCTCCTTTTTTTGCTGGGGTTTTCCAATTTCTGCTGCAAGAGCACAGTCTATAGCATCATCACTGAGTGGAGCCGACACGTCTTCACTCTACCAGGTTTTGGCAAACTGAAATGAATCAGAACGTCTATGGGCACCGCAGATACTGGAGTTAGAAGTGAACCTGATCCGCCAGTCGTATCGTCTATGGGGCCCTTAAGACCAAAAATTAATCTTGGTTGTTGGAATATATTTATTAGGAGCTAAGCCATTTCATCACCTGTCAATTTTCTTTGCCTGCTCCTTTAAAAAAAAACAGGTTTTGATGTAGGAAAAACCTGTTTTTGGTAGCTGCTGTGAGGCCTCAAAATCCACCCACTTTCCCTAACAAAAAAGGCATGGGACTGGGGGGAAAATTTATCTTGCACAGACCTGACGACTAATGAAGATTGTCAACTTATGCCATTGCCACATCTGTGCAAGTGAGATGTAGAGAGCCAAGGTAGTCGTCATAAGTCAGTAGATAGAGCCTCCAGTCCTGAGTCCTGTATATTCTATCACTACGCCAACAAGCACTATTCTGGCTGAGATCAACTATATAAGAGAATTCTCAGTACTGTAATTGGTTGTCTGTCTTATGGAGCCATGGGGGAACCATGAGAGTGTAACTCCTTTAAGGACTCACTGGGGCTAACAAAAATAGTTTTTCCTATGTCAGAACTGTTATACATATACTGTATATATACTGCTAGAAGTATCCACTTCTTGGCATCCCTTCATGCTCAAACTCAGGGAAAAACACCTCAAGACGCTTCCCAGTAATTGAATTTGCCCATTAAATCAGTCAAGGTCAGTACCTACCCTCGCTCAGCCTTCTCAAAGCACTTAACTAAGCTCTTAATGACTTGTACTGGCCCAAGAACGTTTTCCACACACAGTAGCCTGCTGTTCTTGCCAGCCACGTGAAAGGCCTATGGCGAGATTTGGCAGAATTTGCCCAGGACACCTGAATTTCTGGGGCTATGAACACCGGCAGATCTGGGGTCTGATCAGAACAACCCTAGGAAAATAAGACCAGTTGAGTTGAGAGCATACTAGTGGCTGGACTGGCACCAATCTGCCGAGCTAACCTCCTCCTTGAGCTGAGGCTCACCCTTTGCCTGATCCATCACTTGCCATCCCAAGTACAACCTTAAGTACTAGATGTCCACTCAACTGAGAGCCCATTATTCTACAACTGAGGATCTTCCCTTAAGGAACTAAGGTACTGTGCAGTGAAAGTGCTTGGTCAGTTATCTCATACTTTATTTCCTTTTCCCACTTACCCTTGCACTATACTAGACCTTGACCCTAGCAGGGAATCATTCTTCAGTGTTAAAGAATAAGTAACTGATCTTATGTGATGTCAATTCCCAGAGCCTTCAGCAATTCCCTTTGTAATAATAGACTGTGTATATAGGATCACCCATTGATCGTGTCTCCTTCTCATGCATTATAGAAAGGGTGTGTGATTTTGCTTTAGCAACCATCTGTCTCCTCTGTGCCCTACGTCCATCAATCAAGTCCTTCCTGATTGTAAATTAAGCGTAAATTAACTCTGTACTGAGTGACACTCTTAAATTTGTCTATTGTTAATTTTAACCTGAAAGTGACAAGAGCTTAGTGTACATGGCTCCCTTTAATTTATTCTCCTGATGCCTGTAAATAAATGTAATTAATTCAGACCCGGAATTTCTCTCCTGAGACCTTACCTTAATTGAATTCTCACTTACTCACGTTTTTGCATTATGACACGTTGGTCCGCAGTCAGAAGCATCCCCAACAAGGTAAGAATTGCAATTGCACCAACACTTGTAAGAAATGGCGACCTTGCAATATGATCATTCTTGCAACTTGCTAAGTATCTTGTAACATTGCAGCAATTAGCTAAAATGATTGCATAACTACTATCTGGAAGTTGCAGGATCGAAATGAATCCTTAACGTAACGTTTCCATTTACATTTCTGGGCAATACAGTTGGACAGAGGTTATGTGGCATAAGTATCCATTTTTTTATGTTTGATGTTTGTAAATCTGTGACTAGGGACTTGTAAATTTCAAATTTCAGACTTCATGCTCATGAGCACTGTGCGGGCTTGTGCACTACGAATTTCATTCAGTTCACGTAGGAGTGTTGCCAGTTAGGTAGACTATTCAGGGACTATACCAGGGTATATTTTTATCTGTGAACACTGTTATTGGTTACAGTCTATTGTATTACACACTGCTCGTGCAAGAGCACACAAAATTCACAAATGCACGCTACTTAACAACTTGGAAGTGCGTATGCTCACAAACCCTGTCATATTCTTGCAAACCCATTAACGCTTACATCCCATTTACTTTATGCTCATGCGTTTTAAATTTACTTGATTCTCAGGAACGAGTCTGCACTCCCGAGTGCCCTAAATCCAGTCACTGAACTCACTCACCACCTGAGTACCAGTTTTGCAATGTCTTACCAGTTCTTCGGAACTATATAACAAATTACCGTTCTTTGGAACAAATTACCGTTCTTCGGAACAAATTACCGTTCTTCGGAACTAATTACCGTTTTTTGGAACAAATTTACTATTCTTCGGAACAAATTACTATTCTCTGGAACAAACCAGAACCATTCTCTCAAACAACCAAACCTGTTCTTCAGAACCACATCTATGCACTTGGCAAAAGAGCGATTGTCAGTTGTACTTTAACTACAGAGCACTTTCCGTGCTGCACACAAGTTTTGTGTATTCTGCCCAACTTACCCTGTAAACTCACCGTGCATTGAGTGCTGCTCCAAGTCTGCATCATTTGCGTAACTTGTGCCGTGTTATCACCAATTCACAACTTGTGTTCCCACCAGTGTGTGTTTATTGCATCACTGGCCCAATGGTTTCACAGTACCTTGAGTGCACACCGATTTTGCGCTTCTAGCCAATTGTGCAACGTGTTTCCATGCCCATCCACACTGTGGGTACTACATATCTGGCCCTCCGGACCCCTGGCACCTTAAGTGCTACCACCACTACTGTGTATCATAACACAACCTGCACCTGTGGCTCTTGGCACCAAGTGCCACCAGCACATCCTTCACCTTACTTGCATTTTAGATAACCCCATTGGGGACCTTGAGTGCCACCTACTTGCTCCAAGGAATGCTCCCAGTGCCATCCTTTTAGTAGGGAGCACTACCCAGTATTTGTAGGCTCTCGCCCAAATTACTGCACTGCAATTAGCATCCAGCCCAGTGCCACCCACCAGTTCTCTGGAATGATCTCACATTTAGTTGCCAGTGCCACCTCACCAAGGGGACACTCCCATTTACTAGTGGCACCGCCCACTGGCCTACACCATTGCATAACCACACCCTGCCAAAAGCAGAGTGCCATTTCCAGTCTGTGCAATTGCTTGTATGGTCCGCCACCTACCTACCTACCACCTTGCTTGGAGCTTTAGGCTTATAATAACTGCAGCAACATGTCTGCCAAAGATTACAAGAACTTCCTAGAAGTTGGGTACGCTCACAATAACCGCAGCAACGTGTCTGCCAAAGATTACAAGAACTTCCTGGAAGTTGGGAAGGGGCTGATTCTCCCAACAGTTAGTTTGAGGGTCACCAGGCCCCACAGAACAAAGCTCTGCACACTTGCAGTAGCAAATTACCTTCCTGGAGGCTATGACCTTATCCTGGGAAAGGATTCTCTGTCCCCACCTAACTCAAGATGACCCAAGGTCCTGACCCCTCACAGTCTCTACCAGGCACAAATAGTCCTCACACACCTGCCTCATGACCACTGCCAGTGCCAGGATCCATCCATCAAGGTCGTTGAGCCCTTATCAAATTTAATTCCCATGCCTGGCCCTGCCTTAGTGCCAGTGCCAGAGCACACCGTAGATCCTAAACTTGCCTCAAATTCCCTGCCAGTGCCACTTGAGCGCCCTGAGCAATGCCATGCTCTGTCCATCCTGAATGTTGAGCCAATTCCAAATTTGATTCCTGTGCCTGGTCTTACCTTAGTTCCAGTGCCAGAGCATGCCTTAGATCTCCCTCCAGGAGATCCCAGTCCGGACCCCACTCTCTTCGCCCAGCTTGGCCCCGCTACCAGTATTGGTAAGAGAGCCAACCTGAAGTTTACTAGGGTCCCTTCCGGATTCCCGACCTCAGCAGAAGCTCACCCCCTGGCTTGGCTTCGCAACCCATGCCCGAGTTGGTCATTGTACACTGTAACCTGCGAACCTCGCATGCCCACAAAGACTTCTTCTCCTCTTTCCCAGTCTTCAGAAGATGAGGTGTACTGATGGAAAATCCTTCCATATCTCAGCTGGTCGCAGAGCTTAAAGAAATGCGACAGCAGATGGTGGATATTGTTGGCACCGCCCCTGCTTCAGTTGTTGCGGCAGCTGGAACAGATGATACTCCAGTGCCTTCCTCGGACTCGGGCTCACCAATTCCTCCTAAAATGTCAAACCATCAACCTAAAAGAGGTTCAAAGAAGAAAAGTCAGAGGCGTAGAAAGTCCAGGTAGCCTACGAGAGACACAGAGCTCTCCTGGCACTTGTGCCCCTTTGGCACAGTGCCTCACTTTCATAGAGTACCTTGGCACCCAACCAGAGTCAGATGCCAGGTTAATCCCTTTACTCTCACCCTTTAGATGTGTAACTTACTTTTCTCTTGTAACTTTAATCACTTTTAATTTAACTTTAAACCTTGTAACCACTATCTGTTTACCTTGCCTAGCTGCCCTACTAAGCATCACAGTCTGACCAATGCAAAGTGCTAACTGCCAGACCCTTTGGCACTTAGTCTTTGACTTTTCTTTCATGCAATTACTTGCATGAAAAATTTTGAAACACTCTAAAGGGAAAAATGCCACCACCCAAGCAAGGTAACATGGCATTCACCATGTTACCTTTCACCAATTCAGATTTTTTCTATGGACCATACCTCTAAAATGATCACTAATTCACTTTTTTTGTAGAGCAACACTTATCTATTCACTAATTACTGTATTTTTTCATATTGTGTTTATGACTAAATACTGATTTCTATTATACAAATAATTTACAGTGTACGTATAATGTAGTAAATGTGTCTACTAAGCTCATTCCAGGTTGGGCACCAGACTGAGCATAACAAGTGTACTCTCTCTCTCTCTCTTTCTCTTTACAGGTATTGTAAGATGTATTTGAAATGATATTACTGTAAAGTGCTTTCTGGATGATAGAGCATATTGTAAAATACTTAAAATATTCACTAATTATTTTCATTTTATTTTCCCACAAAAGCAGACTAGAATATAAAATAAAAATCATTAGCATACATTTTCATTAGCATATTTCAGATATTGTACGGTATGCTCCATCATCCAAAAACACATTACAGTGATATAATTTCAAATACATCTTACAATACCCTAAAAGAGAGAGAGAGAGAGAGAGAGAGAGAGAGAGAGAGAGAGAGAGAGAGAGAGAGAGAGAGAGAGAGAGAGAGAGAGAGTACACTTGTTATGCTCAGTCTGGGGCCCAACCTAGAATGAGCTTAACAGATACATTAACTACATTATAAATACACTGTAAATTATTTTTATCATAAAAATCTGTATTTAGTCACAAACACAAAATGAAGAAAGTGAATAAACAGTGTTGTTCTTCAAAAAAAGTGAATTAGTAATAATTTTAATAATACTATGTGAGAAAACAGCTATGCCTATGTATACAAGGGTAACTTGATTAGTAGTCAAACATTCTGTAAGACAGATTTATCTAATTTGTATTAAAGATTTATTTCATTTGTATTAAACATTTTATAAATATTTTTGCTGTTTACATTAATATTAACATTTTAAAATTAGTAAATTATTATTATAAGCATTCTAGGGGGCATATATACATAAGAGTAGCAGTTGTAAAAGGGTACTAATCTAAGATGACTGAGGATGTCTTGGGATGATGGTTTGGGGTGTATTTTTGTTTGAACTGATATTAAATTGTTTTACTATGATAAATTAAGGTATATTTTTGTTTCAACTACTAAATTAGGCAGTGAACTTTTAAAATAGACAGTTATAACCATTTCAATTTAAGGGGTACAGGGTATTTGGCAGTTGTAAGTGTTTTTAGAGGAGATTTTACATTTTCGCAGGCAGCAACAAGAGAAGCACAGTGTGCTACAATATTACCTGTAAAATAAATTTTCAGTGCCCAGATTTCAGTAAACAGCAAGGGATAAACTTAGGCACAAATCTTTCAGACATACTGTCAGAATCTTCAGTATTCTCAATTACAAGCAATCCCTCAATTACCCATATTTGCACTATTAGGACTTTGTGTATCATATGGAAGGTCTGCAGCACTATAGTGTATGTGTGTATATATATATATATATATGTGTGTATATGTATATATATATATATATATATATATATATATATATATATATATATATATATATATATATATATATATATATATATATATATATATATATATATATATATATATACATATATATATATATATACATATGTAGTGCTGCAGACCTTCCATATGACCATATGACAAAATATCTTAATAGTGCAAATATGGGTAATTGAGGGATTGCTGGTAATTGAGAATACTGAAGATTCTGACAGTATGTCTTTTGAAAGATTTGTGCCTAAGTTTATCCCTTTGCTGTTTACTGAAATCTTGGCACTGGAAAATTTATTTTACAGGTAATATTGTAGCACACTGTGCTTCTCTTGTTGCTGCCTCATTATTTTTTGCTGATTTTTGCAATATGAAGCCAAATGGAAAATTGTTAATCTCATGATTTTTTGGCTTTTCTTCAGCTACCTTCATAGCAACTTTTAATCATTTTATTCTTTTATATCATTATACTGTAACAGATCTGAAAAAATATTATATAATATATATATATATATATATATATAAAAATATATATATATATATATATATATATATATATATATATATATATATATATATATATATATATATATATATATATACAGACAGTCCCTGGTTATCGGCTGGGTTTCCGTTCTGACAGCATGACAGTTAGCGAAAATCGCCAATAACCGAAAATCGGCATTCGTCACTGGACAAGCGCTGTAAAAATGAATCGCCGATAACCGGGGACTGCCTGTACACACACACACATATATATATATACATATATCATTATAATTTGCAAGAAGTCGCTAAAAGCCAAGCCTTTAGAATGTTAAAAGTGAGTTTGTCGCTGCATAGCCAACCCAAGTTGACCCAGATACCAACACATAAATCTTATCAGTATTTTGATCTGTCCCTTCTTAGCTGGGACAGACATTTGGGTGGCACGGTCAAAAAGGGGCAAGGAATAGAGTTGAGTGCCAATCCCTTAAGCATCTTAAATGAACTAAGCTGCTTAAAACAACCATTCTAAAGGCAGATTGAGCTGGCTGAATTGTCTTTCCACAGGATACCTGGGGAGATACAAGCAGATGGTTGGAACACCTGGAAAATGACACATCTTCAGCCCGGTCACCACATGGGCCCGACATTGGGGCCCCTACCCTTGGCGGTTGTCTTAAGAGGAGCTTGGACAGGAAGATCGTAGCAGTTAGCAGTCAGAAACGGGAGTTGGAAGTCAGCCAGAGCAGTCGTACGCACGTGAGCGGTGCTGATAGCCCCCTTCCCCCACAACCCTATTGTCCACACCCGACTCCAGATTCGACTCCGATTCTACAGTCATCCTCGGAACGGACTGTCCAAGTGATTAGTGTGCTGTGCCATTAGTGTGATTGTCCGTTGTCAGTATTCGTCTGGGACCCGCTTCCCCTTAGTAAAGTACGAGTGAAGACCTTTCAGTCACGACAGTTTGCCATTAGAAATGTTTATTGAGTGCCAGTATTCCGCTTTGTCCTGTGCCATTTTATCCAGTGCCACTGCCAATGTTCTGTGTTCCAGTGTAAAGTGTCCATTCATTCCTTGAGTCCTTGGCACCATCAGTGCAGCCTCGAGTCATTGTATGTGTTATATTTTCCTTTACTGGCGTGTAATGTTTAACTCTCTATTGCAGAGGGACTTTGCTGTGGACTCATCTTGGACTGTGCCTTGCCATCATTTAAGACTCCAGTAGGAAGGTCTTCAGGAATTGCAAGCCTCCTAATAATTCATTTAACCATTTTCCTTTTGATTCTTTTCTGTAAGTATAATTACTTAATTTAACCAAAGTGTTTACATAACATTCCCTCATGAAGTAGAGCCCTAACCTCATTGAATCATCCCCATTTTTCTTTTCTTTTTATGATTTCCCTTAACGTAAAGTCAGATTTCCAAGGCCAAATTAAAGAAAGATCCGTTGCTGGCCTGTAA